>NC_141893.1:21164846-21201868 GCF_030686135.1 Camelina sativa
TAGATATTTTTTTACATTCAGAAAATCCTAAAATTCATAATGTTATTTTGACCGTGGAGTGCCATTGAAGTGTGTTTGTGGAACCGGAGTCATCAGTTGAATTCGAAGAAAAAGATCCAATCAAAGAAGAAAGGAGGAATCGCAAATTAGGGTTTGTGATTTGGAGATTTTGGGAGGAATTGATAATCGGGTTCGATTTAGGAATATAATTAGCGGATCACGTTAACGTCTAATTAACCTCGTTTAATATCTCTGTCTGGCCAGTTAACGTTGTGCTTCAAACGGAAAGTCAACAAGACTTCATGATTTAAATAGAAGTCAAGAAAAGAGTGAAGATTTTTTTCAACAAATGAAAAATTCATGATTTAAATCAACCAAAATAATAATTTAAGGATTTTAATGACATTTTCCCTATCATTATTTCAAAATTGCATATTTTTTATTTACTTTTGGTATATACTTTCTTAACTTTTGTTTTCAAAAGGTTGTAGCGTAATTTGTGGGTTCCAATACCACTGTGATTAATTATTTTCTCTCCATATGCATAGGTAAAAATTCCCATGTGTATATAAAAATATACTAGGATTTAGTAATCTGGACTATTTTCATTGTATTTAGTGATATTTTAATTTTCAACAATTTTTCATTAATTGTAAAATATATGTTTTTAGTATAAAATAGTTCGTTGGAGCATTACAGATATTGGTCGTTTGTTTCTTGTATTTGTAAATTAATTGAAATGTCTCCAGTTATGATTTAATTAGAGATTTTGATTTGAATAGAGAGATAGAGTCAATTTGATTAGAGAGATAGAGACGACTTGATTTGATTAGAAAGCTTAGTATTAACTTTAGAGATTTTAAGGCGGAAAATCTAATTCATGATATGGTAAAATAAGATTTTAAGGCGATAAATCTAATTCATGATATGAGAGAATGATAATTTAATGTTTTTTAATTATTCTGTTTTAATTCTGAAATTGCTTTCTCATCACATTCAAATTGCGCGAATGTAATGCAATTGAGATTGAAAAACAGAATTAACTAAAAATAACTTTGAATTATCATCAAAGAAGCGTCGCATAGCAATAATAACACAATATCAAAGGGGTCTACAGTAAAATCTCTATAAATTAATAAATTTTGCTGATTCCAAAATGGGGAAGTGTAAAAAATACAAAATTCGATAAATTAATAAGATTATAATTTTTAAATTTCATGTGAAATATGGTCCCAATAATATTATAAATTAATAATTATATAAATTTACATATATATATATGTATGCTTTTATAAGAATGGATCGTTTAATATGTTAAATTTTCTCCTAAAGCTTATATTGTAGATCAAACTATATTTTATAATATGTTATAAAAATAGCTAATTTTTTTTTTGAAGTCTTTTAATTTCTAAATATGCATTATTTTCATTTTTATAGCTCGAAAAACTATTAAAATATAATTGATATTTTATTCATAAATTTGAATTTACAGAGTTGACAATAATCACATGGAGGACAGAAAAACCTGCCGGAAAACTAGTGTCGAGTCAACATGTAAAAATAGAATCTTAGTTTTCAAAGTGAGAATTGGTAAGGGGCTCCACAGATTTGGCAACAAAGGTAACATCATCGTGGATGAAGAAGTTCCAATAGGCTGGGTTCTCTTCAGGAAGACCGTCATTTGATTTGCAAAAAAGCCAAAACAGATGATTTGTGAGGAAAACAAGGAGAAAAACAACAATATACTATTAGGTCATATATATTGTTTGGTAATTAAAGAAAATAAATTTAATAAAATCTCAAAAATTAATCATACTTAAGCGTGATTTCCTATTTAGCAAACAAAATAAGATCTTACCTAACACCCTTTCAACTTTTTAGTATAAATCATTGACATCTTCATTCACCGAAATAGACCATATTCATACCAAAAAAAAGTTGTTCAATCTATAAAATATTCAAACTTTAGTAATATTATTCTTTTAAAAAATATCTATTCAACTAGAATTTTGACTGAGTAACGGGTCAAAATTTGAATATTTAAATTCATTTTCATCTATTTCTTTTAGTGAATTGTATAATTTTATATACTATAATAAACTTTTAAAATAATTTAATTTGACATATTTTAAAATAGTTTAATTTAATATTTTTAAGAATATCATAAATATATGAAAGATCAAAAAGTTATAAATTATAAACACTTCAATTTGATTTGTTATAGCACACTTCAATAATATGTCAATATAATATGAAAGAATTCCTCGAAATATGATTTCTTGCTAGAGCACATGTTGAAAATTCAAGAAATATGATTTCTTGCTAGAGCACAGGTTAAAATTTCAAGAAATATGATTTCTCATATTAAGTTAAAGTTTGAAATAATGTTGTTTGGTAGCTTTCTCGGTCAAGATGATTTTGACAGACATATGTTACATATTTAGTCCTAAAATTAATATGCGGTATATTATGGGTTAAATCATAGAATTAACAATTAAAATACAATATATAATTTTAAATACTAAACAAATCAAATAAATTAACAAACAAAAATTAATATTTTTTTATCATATAACTTAACTCGCGGTATGCCGCAGGTAAAAATCTAGATCTACTAAAATAAATTTTACAAAATAAATGTTACTTTCATGGCATAATGTTCCTTCCAAAAAAAATAAAAACAAATAAAATAATCATATATATGATTTGTTGAATAAAAATTACAAAATTAAAAAAATATATATATATATTTCAATCCATGCTTTATTACGGGCCATATTCTAGTAGGGTTAATAAAACCCAAACCAATCCCCAAAATATTTAGAGACGGACGTTAGAGTCAAACACAACATAATCAAAAACCGATAAAGTCATAAAACTGCCAACTTTGCATTTTTAATTTTGAAAACAACTGAAAACAAACTAAGGTTGCGCAAGGATTAACAAACAATTAAATAGAAAGGAGCAAAACTTATGCAGAATATGGTTCACAACGAGCACATACTCTTCAGTCAATGGTGAGATGACGTGCTAAGTCAGTGTGCAGTGTATGACCCGCCTGCATTTGAAAGAGAATAAAGCCTTTATATTAGAAAACTGATCTCTTTAGAATGTCAAGAAAACTAGAAAATTTTCAAAAACTATTTGCCTTATATGCGACTATGTGAGCCACGGGGAGTCCTCCATTTCCACCTCGTCCTAAAAGGGAATAGACAAACACCATCATCAGATTCAAATATATTTTTTTTTGGGAAATTTGGATCATCAATAAATGAATGTGTGTGCCAGATGAAAAAAAAGATTCAGTAAGAAAATAAAAACCTTATCTAGATGAAGAGCCGCGCATGCAAGTGGCTTCATGGTGATGAAGCAAACTAAGCAGAAGAAGAGAATGATAAGGTCAACTATGATTCCGAAAGTCACTGGATCCATTTCTACTATTCATCACCATAATCTTTATGGCACACGAAACAATAAAAGAGAGATCCTTTTGGCCGGAGGTTTAGTCATTCGTGTCAACGTGTCATTTAATTGATTCCATAATTTGTAAGCACTAGGCAGGTTTTTTATAACTAGCTCGTAGCCCATTTTAGATCTAATTTAATTAGACTTCTCGGATGTTTAATTAGACCACACAACATAGTTCTTTATAACATTATTTGATCTATGATAAATATGAAAATGGTTTTCGTGATTAGTATTTAGTTTACGGCGGACGTTAGTCGATTTTCATTAGATATTTTTTTACATTCAGAAAATCCTAAAATTCTTTGTTTTCGTTTAATCCATTTCCCTAATCTTTTGTGCGCATCAATCTTATTTTCGTAGATTCGACCTCAAAATAGTACGTTGTATTATCACGCATTGTGGTAGTTTAAGCTTTTAAAATTCGTGATATCAAAATTTTAGTATTGCATATTACATTTATTCTTATACTCTCTTTTCTTTCCAGTGTATTTACAGGCTAGTCAGACGAATAAGATAGTGAAAACAAATAATGTTGTTTACGTTCATTTATATACAAAAAAAATTTGGATGTTAAATTTTATATGCTTTGTGTAATGATTTATTTTTCCTATGGCCATACTATTATATTTGAAAAAGTTAATTGAACAATATGATTGGATATAACAGATCAGGCAATCCCTAAAGATATATAAATAATATGGTGATGCAATTATTTTGTTGTTTTGCTTTTGGTAGAGAGTTTGATTCGGCTAGACCACATATGCTTAGTTGGCATATCTGCGAAGCTGTTTTAAGAGACATGACAGGTAAACCATGATTGCGTATGGGGATAATTTATCTTCTTCTATTTCTCAATTTTCTTTCCGAGACATATATCTACAGCATACTCATCACTCACATATTAAACGCATTCTTAGCATTTAAGAATCAACCACACTTCACAAGCTTCCTTATAATTCAAAGTTTTTTGTCTTGTATATATTGATTCACGTGAATTGATATAACATGCAGTGTAATCAAATGTTGAAAAAGAAAAACAATAAAGTATTTTCTTTTACGGTGAATTCAAATAAATTATAAATAAACAAGATTATTGTATGGTCAAATTGATCAGATTTTTTTACATGACAAGGCTATTGGGTTCAAATTTTTAGCCTGTGTGTATTATTGCGTGACCACTGACCATAAACGAATTATAAAATGTTCAAGATTTTCCGAATATTTTTGGTTTAAAGTTGTAGGAAAGCAATATAGATAAGTTAAACCCTTTAACAGAAAAAAAGAAAGAGACACAGCCATATAATAATCTTGTTCGGTCCACCATGTGGACGCTATATTATCCAAATGTGACTTACAAGCGAGAAACCCACTAGCACTCACATGCACAGTCGACTTATAAAAATATATGTTGCTTTTTATCACATAAAGCTCGGTGTGCAAAAGAACAGAATGGGATCTAAGTTTGATATCGGCGGCACAGTAATGACTCTGCTTCTCTGTTTCTTATTATTATCTATTGTTCCAAAACTTGAGGCCGAACTCACAACGGTCGAACACGCACCAAACCCCGATGGCTCAATCAGTTTTCTGGTTATAGGAGATTGGGGTAGGCGTGGACTCTACAACCAATCTCAAGTTGCCCGCCAGGTACAAATTACATACTAATATATACATATATCCACCAGATTTGTTATATTTAGTAACATTGTTATGATGGAAACGTAGATGGGAAGAATCGGGGAGAAGATGGATATCGATTTTGTGGTATCGACGGGTGATAACATCTACGATAGTGGGATGAAAAGCATCGACGATCCGGCCTTTCAACTTTCCTTCACCAATATATATACTTCTCCTAGCTTGCAAAAGCCATGGTACTCAGTGTTGGGGAATCACGACTATAGAGGAGATGTCGAAGCACAGTTGAGTCCTGTCCTCAAATCAATAGATAGCCGTTGGACTTGCATGAGATCCTTCATAGTAGACGCTGGTACTATCCGTTACATATATAAATACGTAGAATATATTCTTACGTATTTTTGTTACAAAATCATGAGTTTCTCACTTATTGTCTCTAAATTCGGACAGAGATCATAGAGCTCTTCTTTGTCGACACAACTCCTTTTGTAGATGCTTATTTCCTCGATCCACAAGGCCAAACTTACGACTGGAGCGAAGTATCACCGCGAGAATCCTATATCCAGACCACTTTAACAGTACGTGAGAATACATCATATGTCTTGATTATTAGTTTGTAGGAATTATTGTGATGGATTGCGCTCACAATTACTAATTATAATGTACGTAGGAGTTAGAAATGGGTCTAAGAGAATCAAGAGCAAACTGGAAAATCGTGGTGGGTCATCATGCCATCAAGAGTGCTTCTATTCATGGGAATACAAAAGAGCTTGAATCTCTCCTCTTACCCATCCTTGAGGTTCATTTTCTTCTCACTCTTATAATTAGAGTTATGTCTTCACTGTTTGAAACGTAATTAAAAGAAAATAAAAAAAAAGTGAACTTATAGTTTTAATTTCTAATTAAAAAATATTTCTAAAACTTTGACATTTTTATTTAATCCACAAAATATTTTTGCAATTAACAAATAATTTATGTTTAAAATACTAAAAGTTATAACTTCGTTCGGAAAAGACATAAATGTAACATGTAAAGATTCTTGGATTGTTTCAGGCGAATAAAGTTGATCTCTATATGAACGGGCATGATCATTGCTTGCAACATATTAGGACATCTCAGAGGTAACACCAATGAATCGTTATATAATAGAAACTAAAGTTGCGTGTTTGGTTGGATAAAGCCGATAACTGTGGATAATATTTGTATTACTTTCTTGCAGTCCAATTCAGTTTCTAACTAGTGGTGGTGGGTCAAAGGCATGGAGAGGCTATTATAATTGGACAACACCAGAGGATATGAAATTCTTCTACGATGGACAAGGTTTTATGTCAGTTATGATCACTAGAGCGGAAATGGGTATCGCTTTTTATGATGTCTCTGGCAATATATTGCACAAGTGGGATACATCAAAAATGTTAGACACTGACTTTTATTTCCCATTGTAAACTCATTTGTAAATCACATGAAAAATCAATTGAAGCACATAATTTTACATCTAAATACGATTGTTATGAGTGACTCCACAAATTCAAGTAAAATATGAAAGAACACGTTGAAGTCCATGCAGAATGTGGAGAATTTATGCACGAGGCCATCCTCATCATGAGATCTATATCACAGCTGATTTAGCTATACCAAACCATGGCGCAAATTAAATGAAATTCTTTTTTTATCCATTAAACATTGAACCGAACAAACAAATACCAAAATATTTGGAGCTTCGTACGGTATTTATCAAATTATAAAATATGTTATCTTTTTTGCCATGTAACCATTAGCGTAGATTAATCATCGATTGTAAACTTAAATTATTTTGATTTTTAATAAAATATTTATATTGTTAGCAACAAAAAAAAATCTGTAAATAAATATATTTGTTTATGTGAAATGACTAGTCTAATGTCAAATGATAAGTCCACTAAAAACATGCTCCATCACATCGCGGATCTGAGTCTTGTTAATTACAAATGTAGAGAAGCGACATGTTGGGGTTCAATGTTGACAGAAATATCTATAAATATATATATATATATATATATTATCTTCAAGAAAAAACTTTAAGATTGATGTATTTATTTCAATTCAAACCAACGTAAAATACAAAACCAAGCCATCAACAAACAAGATACGTAAACCCAAATTAAAGAATAATATACCAAGAATGGTAAATGGAATCTACAATTAAGAAATAAATTCCTATATATTAGGAGTTATAAACATGTTAATACTTGAATCATATTTACATTTTGAATAACGTTTACAATTATTTTATAAAATTTTCACAAATCACTGTTTTCTTCAGTGAACTTGCAATATATACAAAGAAAAACTCATGTAAGATTCATGAAATTAAACAAAAACAAATCAGAAGAGGACATGAAAAAAATTGAACTTTCTAATGCGGATCTAAAGCATATACCAAACCATGGTGTCAATTAAATGCAATTCTTTATTTATCAATTAAACATGGGACCAAACAAACACATACCAAAATATTTTGAGGTTCATACAGTACTTACCAATCTAATAATTACAGTAAAACCTCCATAAATAAATAATGTTGGAACCCTGACATTTTAGTATAATTAATAATATTAATTTATAGTAATATTAATTTATTTTCTATTATGATGTATTTTTTATTGTTAAAATTCTTGAAAAATATGAATTGAGACAAGTTCACAAAATAAGATTATATTTTTAGATGTTATAAAATCGATAATTTTGGAATTATAATTTGATATTTAGACAATTTCACCTCTTTTGAGGTTTTAGTTTGAATGAAAGTCCTTGTTTGTCCAAAAAAAAATAAAAAAAAAAATTGTTATTTGGAAAAAATTATTGACAATAAATTAAAAACACTATAGATAAATTCACTTGTACATATGACATATATAATTTCAAATTTATGAATAATAATCTCAATTTTCGTATTTTAATAGCTTATAAAACTATCAAATTGGAAACAATGCGTATATAGAAATTGAAAACTTAAATTAAGTTTTTAGCTAGAAAAAAATCAATTTTTTAAAACATACATTAATATATTGTCAAGAACGTAGAGGAGGTAGGATGGTCAGTTGGTCAAATCTAGTATACATCATATCAACTTATATATATATATATATATATATATCTTTATATGATTATTAATTTATAATACTAATGGGATCATAATTTTACATAGATATTTAAAAAAATATATTATTTGATCAAATTTAGTTAATTTTTATATTTGTTCGACTCTGAACCGTAATATTAAATTAAAAAATATTAATTTATAATATTAATGGGATCATACTTTTACGTAGAGATTTTTTTTTATCGAATTTAGCTAACTTTTATATTTGTTCAACTTGGAATCGTAAATTTTGATTATTTTATAGTGTTTATTAATTTATACGGTATTAACTATAAAATTGAGACAAAAAAAAACTTTAAAACCGATAATTCTGGATAATATTTGTATTACTTTCTTGCAGTTCAATTCAGTTTCTAACTAGTGGTGGTGAGTCAAAGTATTACAACTAGATAACACTAGAGGATATGAAATTCTTTAATTTTCCATTGTAAATTCATTTGTAAATCACATGAGAAATCAATTGAAGCACATATATTCTACTTATAAATAAGACTCTTATGAGAATACGCTGAAGTCCATGCAGAATGTGGAGAGTTTATGCACGCCAGCACGAGGCCATCCTCATCATGGGATGTATCACACCTGATTTAATTAGCTAAACCAAACGATGGTGTAAATTAAATGCAATTCTTTTTCGATTCATTAATATGTTTGGCCATCGTCAAGATAAAAAGAAATTCAATATTGATGTCTTTTTTTTTTTACAATTCAAACCAACATGACAAACGAAACCAAGCCATCAGCAAACAAAATACGTAAGTAAGAATGGTAAACAAATCTAAAATTAAGAAAGAACTTCCTATATTTTAGAAAAGAATTACATTAATAATAATGCTTACAATTTGTTCTAATCTAATATTTAGGTTCGGCGAGCCATCCTAATTAGTGATGATAGTACCTTTTTAAAAGTAGACTGATTCCAAACGCCAATTTGGATAAATATAGATATTGACTTTGACCAAACCAAAAACAGATTCTCTGATAAGAAATCAAAACTAATTAAACTCACCTACTGATTAGGCACGTGGTTCATGTTCCAACAAAAACGCACCGTTTCACCTGTCAAACTCCCCCAATCTCTCTCTCCCTCGGAGCAATTTATAAAACGTAAAGACTCTTTTCTCTCTTTTGGAATCCAAAATCTTTTGTTTTTCAGACAATGGCGGCTTCTACATTGTACAAGTCTTGTCTTCTTCAACCCAAGTCCGGTTCCACCACTCGCCGATTAAACCCTTCTCTCTTCAACCCTCTTCCGAACCCGACGAGTAAGTCTTTCTCTCTGTTTCGGGATAGTTGCGTTCCTTATTCGAATCAAAAAAAGTTTCGATTTTTGTAAAAAAATCTGTTTTGTTTCCTCTGTTTTAGGAGTTTCGGTTTTGGGGAAGAGTCGTAGAGATGTCTTTGCGAAAGCTTCGATTGAAATGGCTTCATCGAACTCCACCACACCTCCCGCTGTTGTCAATTCCTCTAAGCAGAAGGGTCCTATCATTGTTATTGATAATTACGACAGCTTCACTTACAATCTCTGCCAGGTTGCATTTCCAACTATCTCAAGTCTCAATTTTATAATTTTTGGTTTTTGGTCAACCAATCGATTAGGGGCCCTTGATTCTTATAGGAATGTATTCAAGTATGCATTTTGATTTGATTGTTAGAATCTTGTTATTTCACAATACAATCTAGTTTCGACATGCTAATAGAATAGACTATGATGTAATGTAGATACTCTCTTGTTATGTGATCACTTTCTTTGCTGCCTAAAGTCTTGGTCTTTAAAGTAGAATCTTTTAATCCTGTTCAAAGTTTGAATTGGTGACTGTGTGAGTTGCTAATGTTGACTTTAGATTTGGTTATTCGTTGCTAATGTTGACTTTAGATCCAAAATATACAATTTGGTTTTCATGTCTTAGTTCTAGTTCTCTTGATGTGGTTTCTTCTGCTTTAGTACAAACAAAATTTTGAATTGTATCGTTTGATTGTAGTATATGGGAGAGCTAGGATGCCATTTTGAAGTTTACCGCAATGATGAACTTACAGTAGAGGAGTTGAAAAGGTAAAGAGGGAAACTATATATGTGTTCTGTTTAAAACGTAATCTGGCTAGTCCAATTGGTGTTGATTCCTTTATTATGGCTCTCCCTCACTCTGCAGTAAAAATCCAAGAGGGATATTGATTTCTCCTGGGCCTGGTAAGTTTTTTGGCCTCTGAAATTTCTTTTCTGACTATCTTTCTGAAATGCTGGAGAAAGAAGTTAACACCTTTCTTGAATTTGGTAGGTGCCCCTCAAGACTCTGGGATTTCCTTGCAAACTGTTTTGGAACTCGGACCTCGTGTTCCTTTATTTGGAGTCTGTATGGGTTTGCAGTGTATAGGAGAAGCATTTGGAGGTTAGTTGCATATAAACAAGACATCTTATATCAGTGTTCTAACATGGTTTTATTCATTTTATGTTATGTATCCACAACATTTTTGTTTGAACTTTTATCAGGAAAGATTGTGCGGTCACCGTTTGGTGTTATGCATGGGAAAAGCTCAATGGTTCACTATGATGAGAAAGGAGAAGAAGGCTTGTTCTCTGGATTATCCAAGTAATGAATCAGATTTTTTCTGTGTTGTGCTATAAAGTTTAATCATAAGTCTGTTAAATGTGTAGTAAAACAAATCTTGTTGGTCTGTTGCTTTCAGCCCTTTCCTTGTAGGTAGATATCACAGCCTCGTGATCGAAAAAGATACATTTCCCAGTGATGAACTCGAGGTTACTGCATGGACAGAAGATGGTCTGGTTATGGCTGCCCGTCACAGGAAGTACAAGCATATACAGGTAAAACCCACTCAAAGTGTTTTCATGTATCTCTTCTTGCCTCGTCCATTTCAAAGCAGAACTCTTGAAGTCTTTTAAAAATTGTCCACAGGGAGTTCAATTTCATCCGGAGAGTATTATAACAACCGAAGGCAAGACAATTGTCCGCAATTTCATCAAACTCGTAGAGAAAAAGGAATCTGAGAAGCTGACATAGACTTAGCCTGAACGAGGAAATCAGCAGCTGTTCGAATTAGTGCCTCCCCTGTAATAAATGTTTGCCAATGGAAAATGTTCCTACAAGCTTGGTCATGCATCCTCCCATTGTTTCTATCATAAATATTAGATTTGTTCCTCCACTTTTTACTTAATTTGTGAAATTTAAAAGAGAAAACTATGGTGATTCACGCATGCATGCATAGTGAAAAAAATGGCCACGGGCCGTTCAGTTTTTATTTGGTTCCTAGCTCAGCAGCAACCTACCTGGAATGTGTATAGTAGTACCTAATTTCACTTCAGGACGGACCTGAAAAGGCTCGATAGTATTGATACACTGGTGTTGGAAACATAACATACTAACTGGATTCCCTTTGTAAGTAAACGCAGAAACAGACATTGTTTAACCCCAAAATTGGTCTGACAATATATACTTAAAAAACCATGTCATGCTTTGCTTGGGGATGGTGCAATATAATTCACAGTTGTGGTACATAAAGTAATATTGCAAGTGAGAAGAAAGTGGGTAGAACGATAAATTAACTACTACCAGACGACAATGCAAGAAAACAAAAAAAAAGGGTTACTTAACCAAGAAACTTCAACCATGGTCCATGACAAGAACAAGAAAGCTGAAATCGTTTTACTTATTAGCTGATAAAATAGAAACGAAACTGAGAAGTAGCAGTCTTGAGATATGAAAGAAACAGGAAACTAAACACATCTATCTTTCCTTTTGCGCAGTTAGTTGAGTTGCACCAAACTGGGAAGGTAAGAAGAAGAGCACACAACCGGGGGACAATATAGACTCGCAAAACAAGGCCCTGATGAGGACTGACAAGGTTCCCCGCGATTGGGAGCGACTCCAAGACTCACAGGTTTGAAGTATCCGTCTTGTCCACTGATAAAAGCTGTGTGGTAACGAACTCTCTCGGGTAGGGTGGGTAGGGTTGGTAGGTATCCGTCTATGTCAAACACCACAGCGACTTTCTGTTCCTCGTCAATGAAGAAGGTGCCCCCACCCATCTCATGGTTAAACAGTTCACCAGTGAGAGAGACCGGTCTCATATTCACTTGCAAAAACATGCTCCAGGACACAGAGTTGGGCTCGATCTTAGTAGTAACCCAAAACTCAACTGTGCTAATCTTATCACCATAATAAACACCCTCATTATGATAGAGCACCACGAGCTGCTCGTCTCTAACACTAGAGAAAGTGACAGTCTCGTCGATACCAGAGTGAAACGGAAGAGGCAGAGGCGGACCAAATGTCTCTGTTGTGAAATCAAAACAGATCAAGAAATCTTCAAGATCCGTTATCTCTCCATCTTCATTAGGTTCAACATACTTCCGATTCTCTTGAGCAAAAAAGTAGGTATTTCCCTTCACAGACGCGCTATGGTTAAACTCTATATCCAAATCGGGTCGATGGACCTTGAGATCCCTCCATGAATTAGAGCTCAACTGGTAGATTTCGTACCTGGAAACTTTGTTTGGATGTTCGTAATAATCCTGAAACCTCACGATTTTGTGGTTACGGTTCATGTCGTATCCTAAAGCATAACTGTCTTGCCAGTGAAAATCGTCGCCGAGTCTGATTGGCCTTGTTTGCCCCAAATAAGGGTTCCAAATCACCAGCCTCGACTTGTCCTCAGCGACGCATAACAGTAAGCCGTCGCAGTGATGCACTTTAGATATCTTGACTTGATTAAGCAAATCTACCTGCTTTATAGCCAAGTCTTCTCCTTCTTCTTCTTTTTCCTTTCTGCTATGGAATTTAACTGAACAAACCTTTGAATCCATCGTCATAAACCCTAAAAACTGTTGCCTTGGCGCTGAAGCTTCACCCAAAACCCAATCTTTGGTTAAAGTGTTCCATAATTTGCAAGTGGTTCTCACAGCTCCAAGAGATGTTATCGGAACCCTCGTGAGTATTTTTCCCCCTACCAAATCCAGTGGAAGATCGCAGATCCTCGTCCTCGTCATTCTTCTTCCAGCTTTTTTCTTGCCGGCTCTCGTCATGCTTCTTCCAGCCTTTCGTCTCACGCCGCCGCACAATAGAAAATTAGGGTTTTCGTCTTTTGTACAATCTGTTTTTTTCTTTTGCTCTCTCTCTTTCTTTGATATATGTGGACCCGGAGCTCTCTCTCTCTTTCTCTTTCTCAGTAAACCACAAAAACGACGCCGTTCCCGGCTCGCCGACTTGATTCACTTGCTGAAGAATCTGAGAAAGACAAAAGTAATCAGGGCAAGAAGATAACATCGTGATGTTTTTTTCCTTTCTTCGCACCGAGATGTGTGTGATTTTTGTGTATGTAATCGCATGGACGCGTGTATCTCTATCTATACGCACACAGTCACAGACAATCAGACATACTCGACGGCACCAACTAGAGGCAATCGGACAATTTCAGAGCTGGAAAACCCTAATCTTCTCGGGGTTGTCATCTCCAAAATTTAGTAGGGTTCAATCTCTATCCTTATCTCCGGCTTCGAAGGGGAGCGGAGAAATGGGAGAAGACCAGCTAGATTTCGAGCTCCTCGAAGAGGTTCTGTCGGTGATTCCGATGGATCCTTTTTGAGCAGCTGGATCTCGCTAGAAAGATCACGTCAATGGCGATAGCTTCAAGGGTCTCTAATCTAGACTCTGAGTTGGTGGAATTGAGGCAGAAGCTTGTGGATAAGGAGAATGCTGTGCTGTGCGTGAGCTTGAGGAGAAGGCTTCTCGCCTTGAGAGAGATTGCCGCGAGGCTGATTCGAGATTGAAGATTGTCCTCGAGGACAATGTGAGTTTCATTAGAATTTCGTTTCAGTATCCAATTCTGCCGAGATAGTTTCTTGTTGATGGAGACATAGTCTTAGGGGAATGACTAATTAGATTCAGGATTTTTTTTTGGTGTTACAGGACAATTTTGTGTGTTATGATTTAATATTTGGTGTATTGGTTTGATGTTTAGACTTGACAAGTGTTGTATAAATTATACTGTGAAGTTGGTATATAGGTAGTTATTTATGCAGCTGTGGTCTGTATATTGAGATTTGTTTGGAGTGCTTTATAGCAAGACAAATCCAGTGGAAGATCGCAGATCCTCGTCCCCTTTTAGCTTTTGTTTTTTTTTAATAAAATGACAAATAGGTTAAATATAACGAAGTTTAAGCCTTTAAGTAATAAATTTTTATTTTACAATCTGCATTTTCATTTACGTATCTTAATGGATTACAAGTAATTTTTCATATAAAAAAATAGCATGTCAAATCATAACAAATCTCTATATTACTATTTATTATTAAAATTTTACAAAAAAAAAACCGTTTTAATAGATTTTTCTCTGCTTTATATACCCGTAAATTATCCTGATATAGTGGAATTTATACTAATAAAAAGTAGAAACTATAAGCTCCTTAAGACGTCCACATAGGATTTTAAACAACCAATAGAAATTTAACATATCATTCATTAACATTTTTTACAACTTGAAGAATTTTCTATATTAAACATTATTTTAAACGACCTATTTAGGATTTGACATGTCATTCATTAACATTTTTTAAATTTCCAGAATTTTTAAGTAAAATAATTTTTTTAAATTTATGCAAATAAAAGAACTATGTACAATATCCCACATCGGGTAGAAAATTTTTAGACAATGGTTCAGAACCAGTATAAATAAGATTAATATTAATATGATTACAACAACGAATGAGCAGGAAAACTTGATTTATCAGACGTCCAAGTTTACAAGTTTTATTCGTTTTAATCTGGTTTTTTATTTGATCAAATTGAAAGCTTTAAAAGTTTCAAAAAATATTATAATATTTAAAAAATTTAAAAGTTTAAATATTATAAATATTGAAACTTTTAAAAGTTCTTAGCTTTTAAAAAGTTTTTAAATATTATAATTTTTAAATTTTAATAGTTTAAAATATTATAAATATTGAAACTTTTCAAAAGGTTCAAATATTTTATTTTAAAACCTTTTAAAAGTTTAAAATATTATAAATATTGAAACTTCTAAAAGTCTTAGCTTTTAAAAGGTTTCAAAATATTATAAGTTTTAAATTTTAAAAATTTCTTAGCTTTTAAAAGGTTTTTAAAAAATTATAATTTAGAAATTTTAATAATTTAAATATTATAAATATTGAAACTTTTAAAAGGTTTCAAATATTAAAAATACTTAAACTAGAATGTTTTAAAATATTACAATTACTTAACCTCCATAGAAATTTTAAAATATTAAATCTATACTAATAAAAAGTAGGAGTTATAAGCTCCTAAGGCCGTCCAAATTGGATTTTAAACAACCAATAGAAATTTGACATATCAATTATTAACATTTTACACAATTTCCAGAATATCTATATTAAGAATTATTTTAAACAATCTATCATGATTTGACATGTCATTCATTAACATTTTTTAAATTTACAGAATTTTTTTTAAAAATAAAATTTTAAATTTATGGAAATCAAAGAACTAAGCACAATATTTCACATCGGCTATAAATTTTTTAGACAATGGTTCAGAACTAGTATAAATAAGATTAATATGCTTCCAACAACGAATAAGCAAGAAAGCTTCATTTATCAGGCGTCCAAGTTTAAAAGTTTTATTTGGTTTGATCTGGTCGTTTATTTGATCAAATTAAAACTTTAGACAGTTTCAAAAAAATATTATAATATTTAAAAAATTTAAAAGTTTAAATATTATAAATATTGAAACTTTTAAAAGTTCTTAGCTTTTAAAAAGTTTTTAAATATTATAAGTTTTAAATTTTAAAAGTTTAAAATATTATAAATATTGAAAATTTCTAAAAGGTTCAAATTTTATATTTCGAAACCTTTTAAAAGTTTAAAATATTAGAAATATTGATGTAAAACATAAATTATCTTATTTATCTACATTTGTGCTTTTTATTTTTTATGAGTTGTAAAACATATTTTTGTGTATGATTTTATAGATAAGTTGATATTCTTTCATTAATTTTTCATTTTTGGGTTTAAGAAAGAAGGATTGACATCGCAAGACCTTAATTTGATGTTTGAGTCAAATTTTGAGGTCTAAAGAAGAAAGATGGATGAGAAATACACATGTTTTATTAGCTATACACAAGCATGACCAGGATTATGGTTGTCATAGTTAAGGTTTATTAACCATCGGTTATGGTTAGAAATTTTTGTAACCTTAACCAGAACCGTTTAAAAAACGGTTAAACGGTTACGGTTCAAGCGGTTACTGTTATATACGGTTATGGTTATTTGATAATATGATACGGTTGATATTATTTGATGATATAATATAATTGATATTATTTATTTATAATTAATATGTTCTTATAGTGTACTCATATTTCTATATATCATATGATTCATATTAAATGAATAATTATTAGTATATTTTATTATGTTTTTAAAATATTATAAACCAAGTAAAGATTTTGGTTTGAGAAGTTTCTAAACGCGTGGATCTAAAACCAAATAAGTATATGGATAAAATTGTCAATAATTGGGTGCATGTGTTGACTATGTTGGTAATCATGAATTTCACAAATTTTTATGAGAAAAGAAATGATTTTTTTTTGGAGTTTGATGGGTTAACAAGTTGTGTGGTAGTCTAAAAAAGGGTTTTCAGTGGAAGAATGTGAATAAATTGACGTGGAAGAAGAAGAAAAAGAGTATAACGAAGAACCAAACGGTAAAAGTTACGATGACAATTAACACAAAATTTGACAATGAAAATGACAAGAAAGAATATGAAGAATAAGAAAACATTGAATAAAAAACACGAAAACACATGTGGTAACGATCAATTAAATATGAAAACAAGTTAAATTCATGATTATAAAATTGTTTCGTTTTTTCTGGTGGTCAAAAAAATAGTTTAGGATATGTGAGGTCATCAGTTTGATTTGCCTCGCCTGGACGTCAAGTTAAATTTATGATTTTTTTATCAGATTTTATTTTATAACACAACTGATTTTTATATTTTAAAAAATTATGTATCTAAAACTTAAATTTTTACTTAATACTAATTTAAATTTTTTTATAAGATAATATTTCATCATTGTCATCAGTCACATACTCCCTTTGTTTCATAATATAAGATGTTTTAGAAAATATTTTTTGTTTCATAATATAAGATGTTTTCAAGTTTTTATGCTACTTTTAGATTAGTTTAATATTTTTTATTATACAGTTTTATTTATGATTGGTTAAACTTTTTTTAAAATGGTCATTTCTTATATTTTGAAACAGAATGAGTATATATAATTTTCATCAAAATATATCAAATAAATCCACGCCTTAGTACAAAAAAAAAAAAAAAAAAAAAAAAGCAGCATATAAACTAAACCTTACACTGGAAACAAGGATCAAATGTGTTTTTACTTTCATCGATGCATTTGTTAAAAAGATGCTAAGAATACAGAGGAAGATGGGAAAAGATCCAATATAGCTACTCCAAGACTCACAGGTTTGAAGTATCCGTCTTCTCCACCGGAGAAAGCTGTGTGGTAACGAGCGGTCTCAGTTGATGGTGAGATGACGTGCTAAGCCAGTGTGCAGTGTATGGCCCCGCCTGCATTTGAAAGAGAATAAACCCTTTCTATTAGAAATGTGTTTTCTCTTTAGATGTCAAGAAAACCTAGAAAATGTATAAAAACTATTTGCCTTATCTGTGATTATGTGAGCCACGGGGAGTCCTCCATTTCCACCTCGTGCTAACAGGGAGGATCTTATGTCGACATGCTTCATTATCAAACCGCATAGGAGGGTTCATCCATCCATGCTTGGCACTACTGCACCTTTGAATCCATCGTCATAAACCCCAAAAACTGCTGCCTTGGCGCTGAAGCTTCACCCAAAACCCAATCTTTGGTTAAACCGTTAAAGCGTTCCATAATTTGCAAGTGGATCTCACAGCTCCCAGAGATGTTATCGCAACCCTCGTGAGTATCTTCTCCCCTACCAATTTCGGTGGAAGATCGCAGATCCTCGTCCCCTTCATGCTTCTTCCAACTTTCGTTTTTCCGGCTCTCGTCATGCTTCAATATATATGTAAAAAAAGTCGTATATACATAAAAGCGTGCGCGAGAGAGGTTTATCGGATTCGAAGAGACTGCGGGCGACGACGAAGACGCGGTGGAGGAGTCCAAGGGTTGAGAAACGACGGCTTATTGGCTCGGACGGTGACGGAGAGTCTCATTGATTAGTTTTTAACTTCTAATCTAACCGTATTATTGTTGATTTAACATTTAAGTTCAGTACAGTACGCTCCACCTAACCGGATTATTGATTTAACTATTTAAGTAAAGTATGAGTTTTAAACCGGGATTAATAAGTATGAGTAAGCATCTAAACCGGGATCAGGAAACAAATAAGGTACTTAAAAGGTCTTAAACCATGTGGTTCATGTCGATGGTGCAATGCTCGATTGAATAAAAAGAAGAACATGTGACAGGAGCAATTTGTTAGTTATCATCAGTTGATTAGTAGATACGAAACTGATAATTTGATTTGTAGTGTGATCTAAAACATCTCTTTCTTTTGTTTACGTGACTAGCCGTTTCTGTAATGACAAAATTAACATACGTTTAGGGATTTTATTTGGAGATAGAATCTACAAAAGAAAACAACTATACTATCATTTGTGAAATCCAGATAAAGGCATAAAGCAGTATTAATATGAACAAAAAAATCCTACTATATTAATTGAGAAATACAAATATGAAAATAACCTTAAAATGTGTAAAACATTACATTCAATTACCATTAGAAATTTTTTATTAAGGTTAATTAATTAACTAAATGTATAAAAATAAAAAAACCCTGAGAGATCAAAAATAAAAAAAAAATTAGAAAAGTAAAAAAAATCTATTCAAATCAAAATTAACTTGTACTTGAAAAAGAACAAAAATAAAAATTAACAGCTAAGATTTTTCAAAAATACAGATAATTATTATTTTTAAAAAATTATTATCTCTCTCTAATAAAATTATGGACGAAAATTACTATATATTTTTTTAAAAAATATAAACCAAACAGAATTTCAAAAAACTAAGATTTTATATCCAAGTAGACAATAAAATTATTTTTAATAACTAGGTTTTATTAAGATTTCAAATTATGATTTTCCTATCATCTTTCTTTTATTTTATTTACAAATTGTTTAGAATTTTCACATAATACTTATGATTAATAAATATTCAGAATTTTTCTGCATATGTTGTGATTTGAATTTTTAAAAACGAAAATATATTCGTCTTTTTTTTTTGAATGTAAAAAGATATATTACTCAATTTATGGAAAAAATGTTTGTTTTAATTTTCACATTGGTGGGTTGGTAAAAACTAACTTTCTATAGTTGATAAATTAATAAATTTTATTTGCTCACAATTATAATATTAAAATTACTACTTCATATTTCACAAAATATTAATGCAAATACAACAAACAAACAATATAAAACTGTAATATACATCAAAAAATAAAATACTATAATATTCTAAAATAATTCGTATTAAACAAGACATATAGATTTATAAAACAATTAAAAATGAATATTATCTCAAACAAAATAATTTTTTAAAAGAAATATAACAATAATTTTTATTATTATATTATAATTTTTTTTTAAAATGTTGATCGTGCTTTAAGGACGGGATATCTCCTACTGTAATAATATGTTGATAACATTTACAACAACTGATTCAAAAGAATCAAATTTACACATAATATAATAACAAATCATTTGCAAATACACAAGTTAATTAGGCTAAATATGCGGACGTGTAATACTTGAGTTTGATAGAGAGAATATTCCAAGGGAGGCCGAGGAGGATTAAAACACCAATTTTGTTTAATGATTCAAGCCAACAGTATTGTAAGATAATAAAAATCATCTCGGTTAAAGGTTATTAGTAAATATATATAATTATATAATTACAAATTACTTAAATTTCTAAGTCTTACAAGATACTATAGCAAGACTGTAGCAGATTTGTAGTGATATTGTAGCGCAGATCTAAAGCTAGAACATTGTAGTAGCTAGGACATAGCAACTCGGTACCCTATTCCTGATGAATAAGAAGGGCTCTACATGATTGACTTGGCTATTGTTATAGACCAAAATGAATGGATAGAGACTATCCCATGATCATCGAGGCACAAAACTTTCGCATCCACTTTCGCGTCGAGACATTGTAAGTAGAATATTTGTTGATGATAACTCAAAGTTTTTTAGTTATACTGTTTTAATTCTGAAATTGCTTTGTCATCGTATTCAAATTGCGCAAATGTAGTGCAATTTCAGATTGAAAGACAGAATTAAATAAAAAGAACTTTGAATTATTATCAAGAAGCATCGCAAGCAATGATAACACAATATCAAAGAGGTCCATATGGTCTTTAATGATTTTGTGTGTTTCTGCCTTAAATCTCTTAAGTTTATACAATAAAACTTCTATAAATTAATAATATCACTAGAAATTAATAAAATGTCATGATCTCAAAATTATTAATTTACCCGTTAAAGTTTAACTTAGATTTATTATTTATTGGAATGATTGTGATTGTTATTTGTATATTTGCTTATGATATTGTTCTTTTGTATTATGCTAATAAGAAAATGTGATATGGTCCATGTTCATGTAAGTAAAGAGAATGTAAATAGATAGAAAATTACACATCTTACGTAAGAATGGTTTTGCGACATGAAATTATAAGCTTTTATTTTAGTTTTTATAATTTTTGAAACTATGTATTGTATATAATTACAAATTCTTTATTTTTGGAATATGAAATTATATTGTAGTCATGGATATTTTTACCGAGTAATCATTTTTCAGATAAGGATAAAAGGTCGAGTTACTAAAAAATCAATTATTTTTTATCGGGTACTCGTTATTTACGTGTTGAATAGAAGTAATTTTCGTGTTGATCGAGTCGTGGCCAGCGCTAGTCTCTACAATTATGTATGTATTTTTTCCTTTTAACGTGAGACATATAGCAAGTGGTATTCATAATTAAATTAAATTTTAATTGTTTCGTTTAAATAATATAATTAATTTACTTAAACGACATGGTTATTTGATTGGTTAGCAAGTAGAGGGTGTTTTGCAAAACCGAAACATTACTATTACTGACTAATAAAAGGAGTCCACTGAGGCTCCTCAGCCTATCCACATCAGCTATTTTAAAAAACTCTGTGAAGATGCCACGTAAGCAAGCATAAGGAAAGCTAATTCTCAAATCAAATTCCACGTGTATATCCCCATCTTACTACTCAAAAGTCAAAACGTGAGAGAATCGAAGCGTTATGACTTCTCAAAACCCTCCAGCCTTTATTTACTATTGTGACTTTTCATCACTTCCAACCTTTTTTCCTTTCGATCCGAAATCAATGGCGTCCCTCCAGCCTGACATCAGTATTCTTCTGTGCAGAGAGAAGAGAGAGAGAGGCCAGAGAGCAAGAGTTTGTACATCGCAGATCTGGGAACCTTATAATCTACGGTTGTCTGGCAGTGTTTTCTCACTTTACGTTAAACTCAAGATGTTTTCTTAACACCATAGTCATACTTAAACATGGGTATTTCCACTCCTTCCATCTTTCAGTTTCATCTTTTACTTGGGTCTTTTGTCAGTTTTGTCTGTTCATATATTGTCTCTGTTTTTTTTTCTTAAACCTTTGGAAAATTAGAAATCATAATCGCCTGATTTTCAAATTGGGTTTGATGTTGCAGGCAATATATTGTGTAGCCAGAATTTGGATCATAATTAGTATGTTAACGTTTTGCCTTCTGTGAATCGTTGGGTTTTATGCACTTGCCACATATATAAGCAGAGAAAGGTATCGATTGTCAGATTTTCAAAGCATAGTAATTAGTAAAGGTAAGAGTTGATGTGTATAATAACTTAACATGCTTCCCATATTATGATCATTCACCACAATGTTAGGTTTATCATATTCACTTTCGGTTCTTTGGCAAAACAGAATTACTCATGAAATTTTTCTTGGTTGGAAGACTATACTTATCTTTCATCACAATATTTTAACGTGATTCTTTCAGTTGTTGTAGTGATGAGCGGCTTTAGAAATCAACAACCTACAGGCTTTGGGGTTAGCACATATATTGATATATAGATTCCAAAGGAAAATACAGACAAAGTGTCGTAGAGGACATTCCACAAAGTCAATTGTAAGATGTTTATTGAAAGTTTTGTTTCAGCCATGGTAACTGGTAAGCCTGATTCGAAATAGTTGCAGTTTGGAATTTTGATAAAATCCTTTTTTTTTTTTTTTTTTTTTTTTTTTTGCATCAGATGGTGTTTTGATATGTTGATTGCAGGTCTATAGATGCAAGTGAGCCTTACCAGTGTTGGCTTAAAGAGAAGAAATATAACGCTAGCTAGAATTTTATGATTTCGCGGACTTTTGTTTCTTCGTTAAATATATGGTTTCTTTTAGGAAAAACTAATCACAATTTATGGTTTCTTGTCACCATCAACATATTGACAAGATATACTTGAATGGTGTATAGCACCACTGACTAACTGGAAGCCCAACTTCATTTGTAAACTCTTCCTACAAGTTTTGGTCTACGAACTTTGGAGAAAACTAAATGCTAGGCTGCAGTCTTCTAAATCAAAACATGGAAGTCACATCATCATAGACATCTTCTCCTACAGTGCAAATTGGAAGGCCTGGGAAGTTGCTCTCCATCAACTCAAACGATGCGGAACAAAGAAATCTCCTACCTCAGTACCTCTACTTATGGTTCCCCTTCTATAATTACTTTCCCTCAGCAGTTAAATGTGTTGGAATTCAATTCGCAGTACGAGATGTCTCCAAATTAAACTGCTCAGGGTTAATACCTCTCATTCGTTCCTTCTGTGCCCTGATGTTATGCTCGCATGCTCTGTTTTGTGCAAGTGCTCTAAAACAATCCCACTGCAAAAAAGTATACGCTTAATAGACATGTGTAAAAGTATGTTGTTCATTTAATTATACAAATCCAACTCATCTACTCTTTTATCATCACATATCCAAATTATCATCAACATAAAAGGTGATTATATCATATTGAAAGCTTTTACGTTATATACAACGCTAATACTTAAGCTACTCAAATATGTACATGTAATACTTTTACTACTAAAAATTTATCCTCTCCAAATATTTATTATAAACACACATTTTTTTGCCAAAATACTTTATTTCAGAAATATGTCAAAATATTAATGTGATTGTTTTAAGACACTTATTAATAGAAATTAGTCTCAATTTACATATAATAATAAAAATTACTTCTTCTAAAAACGGCGCTACGCGCCAGATCATGATCCCTAGTGTTTTTCAAAGAAAGCAATGTAGTGTAACCAGCTCCCAAAAAAATGGTTAGTTCCAAATGCATAAACGAATACAAAGTACATCTGTTACATGTCCTAACCTACCAAGGCATTTGAAACTATACAATTTTGAAAAATCGTCCATTTGTGGGCGACTATAAAGTAATTGATCACCATCACAGATCAGGACCCTGGAGTTTGGGATTGTATGGCGAGATAAGGAGGTATGATATTGTAATTCATATTTTTGAGATAAGGGCGGCTATAAGCCTATAAAGTAATTCATATTTTTGAGGATGCGACATGGTGCAATTCTCAATTTGTTTGGTATATCTTGCAAGTGAACAAAGTGACTAGAACAAGCTAAGGAAGAAACAAATAAGGTACTTAACGATTTGAAGGAGGACAAGCTAAGGAAGAAACAAGGCACTTAACCATCTCATGTACGAAAAGAAAGAATCTTCAACCATGATAAGAACAAGTGGCAAGATCGAGCAATTAAAAGGGGTAGAAAGATACATGAAAAAAACCGAAAAGTTTTACTTATTAGCTGATAATTAAGTAGAAACGAAACTGAGATTAACTCATCTGTAGATGAGGCAGTCTTAAGATATGCAAGAAACAAAGACTAAGCATCTCTTTCTTTCCTTTTGTGCTGTTGGTTGAGATGCACTAAACTTGGAAGATAAGAAGAAGAACACACAAGTGGGGGAAGATAAAGCTCTGGGACATACCCGGAACAAGGAGGTTCATAAGGGTTTTTGGGAGCTACTCCAAGACTCACAGATTTAAAGTATCCATCTTCTCCAATGATAAAAGCAGTATGGTAACGAACTGTCTTGGGACCCCTGGGTAGGTATCCGTCTATGTCGAACACCACAGCGACTTTCTGTTCCTCGTCAATGAAGAAGGTCCCACCCGTATAATGGTCAAAGCGAACACCAGTGCGGGCAAATGGTCTCATTTCCACAGTCAAAAACTTGCTCCAGGACACAGAGTTGGGCTCAATGCTAGTTGTAACCCAAATATGAACTATGTTACATGGAATACCAGAATCCTCATCCTCCTGATATAGCACAGCGAGCTGCTCTTCTCTAACACATGAGAGGGTCACAGTGTCCTCTAAACTCCAAGAGTGAAACGGAAGAGGCAGACGGGGACCAAATATCTCTCTTGTAAAATCAAAACAGAGCAAGAAATCTTCAACCTCATAGTCATCTACCACAAAATCTCCATTTTCCATGTATCCACCAGAGAAGCCTGGTGCTAGTGTTGACTCATGAGCATAAAAGTAGGTATTTCCCTTCACAGAAACACCGCCTTGAAAAGGATCTATCTCCCAGTCGGGAGTGACCTCGAGAACCCTCCATGAACTAAAGTCGTAAATTTCGTACATGCAAACGCCTTTCTCGAAACAATCCAAAAACCGCAAGATTTTGTGGTTACGGTTCATGTCGTATCCGAGAGCATAGCTGTCTAGCCTGTGGAAATCTGTTCTGGGGCTGATCCACCATTGTTGCAACAAATAAGGGTTCCAAACCACGAGCCTCGAGTGGTCCTTGGTGACGCATAACAATAACCCGTTGCAGTGATACACTTTAGACATCTCCACATGTTTAAGCCAATCTATCTGCTTTATAGATATACCAACCAAGTCTTCCTCTTCCTTGTCATTGCTGCGGCAGAGATGGGATCTAATTGAACAAACCTTTGAATCCATCGTCATGAACCCTAAATAATTCTGCCTTGCCGCTGACGCTTTACCCAAAATCCAATCTTTGGTTAAAGCGTTCCATAATTTGCAAGTGGACCGGACTGCTCCCAGAGATGTTATCGGAACCCTCGTGAGTATCTTCTCCCCTACCAAATGCGGTGGAAGATCGCGCATACTCTTCCCCTTCGTTCTTCTTCTAACTCCTTTTTTTTCGGCTCTCATCATTGTTCAAACTGTTCGAAAGAACACAGAAGCTCCGCAATATAAATTAGGGTTTTGTCTTTTTTTTTTTTTTTTTTGGTGACAATAATATGTTAACTTAGGTTTCGTATTCTTTCCATTAATATACCCAACTTAATAAAAAAAACAAATTCTTTCCATTTTTCTTTACTCACATCTAGATTTCAGTAATTAACTTTGGTACAATGATATTTTCATATAAAAGTTGATCTAAGAGTCGTAGAGATGTTCTTGCGAAAGCTTCGATTGAAATGGCGGCATCGAACTCCACCACACCTTCTTCCGCTGTTGTCAGTTCCTCTAAGCAGATGGACGTCCTATCATCGCTTCACTTACAATCTCTGCCAGGTTTCATCTCTAACAATCTCAAATCTGCGCTGAATTGATGATTAATTTGAGAATGTTATAATTTTGGTTTTGATCAACCATGTCTTAATCCGATCCATTAGGGTCCTGGCTAATTGCAAGTCCTTGATTTTATAGGCAATGCATTCAAGTATGCATTGTGATTGGATGTTAGAATCTATCATTGTCTCACAATCCAATCTAGTTTCGAAACCATAAAGAACAAGACTATATGTAATGTAGAGTCCCTCTTGTTAATGTGATCAGTCGTTATGTCTGGCCATCAAATCTTAGTTAGTGTTTGTCTTCTGTAAATATTTGGACAGCTCTTCGTTGCTTGTTTGTCGTTGTAAGGAGTAATTGTTGATCCAGCAAAACCTAAATACATCACTTCTTTGCTGCATGTAGTCTGGTCTTCGAAGTAGAATCGTTAATCATGTTCAGAGTTTGAATTGGTGATTTTGTGAGTTGCTATTTTTGACTTTAGATTGATAATTCATAATTTTTTGGCTGGACTGGATATCTCACATAATGCATAATAGATATCTGATATACAATTTGTTTCACTTATAGTTTTCCTTCCCCAAACATAATGGTATGAGATGCATGCATACTATTTATTTTTACCGTTCTCAGGCTATGGTTTCTAATTATGCTTTATGATAAACCAAATTTTAAATATTTTTCCACAGTATATGGGAGAGCTAGGATGTCATTTCGAATTTTACCTCAATTGATCAACTTACAATAGATGAGCTGAAAAGGTAAGAGGAAACTATATGCATTCTGTTTAAAACATAGTCTGGCTAATCAACTGGTGTTTTTCCTTTATCATGCTCTCCCCCTTGCAGTAAAAATCCAAGAGGGAAGTTGATTTCTCCTAGGCCTCGTAAGTACTTTGGCCTCTGAAAAATCTTTTCTGATTATGTGGTGTAACAGAAATATGTAATAAACTATCCAGCGTAACACCAAGTTTCACATACGTAAGTAAGTCTTAACCATGCTTTTAACACATAAAATGTAGTAGTTTGTATTTGAAAACAATCCAGTGTTTTTTATTTCTTTACATTAGTCTTACGAGCTCTTCATAACGGGACTGACAGGGGCGGATCTAGGATGATATTGTACTTAAATTATTTTCTGACTGAGCATTGCCAAATATAGTCTCCTAGCTCATTTTGTAGTTGTGTGATGTGCCTCATCTTGTATTTTAGAGTGTCACGTTCATGTCTTTTTTTGTGCATTTTCAAAATTTATAATTCTATTTTATCTCAAATTTTAAGTCATCATTTTAATAGTAAAGACTACATTTAAATTTAAAAAATATTGGTAAAATTAGTAATTTAGTAAACATTTATACTCTACTTTGTAATTCAATTCATTTCATATTTTAGAGTTTTAAATTTTTGTGATATATTCAGATATGTGAATTCAAATGATAAATTTTACATATAGATTACTTGTTTATTGTGATTTATAACGGAGAAATTTTGGAATTAGATTTTTCTAAGTATATCTATATATGTAGCCCCATGGTATGTAGTTTAGTATATTTTAAACCAAAATAAGTAATATTTTCAAAATTTTGATGACTTTTTGAATTTTATAATTTAGATATATTAGATATATTAAATGATTCATGATGCATCAATTTTGTTGACTTCATAACTTTTATTCTGTTTTAATATCTAATATTGCTTTCTCATCACATTGAAATCGCGCCAATGAAGTGCAGTTTCAGATTGAAAGACAGAATTTAATCAATCAAAAATAAACATACATCATGCTTAATAAAGCCAAAACCAATCCCCAAAATATTTAGATACGGGCTAGAAGAAATGTATTGGACTCATACACAACATGCCACACAAATAATCAGAAACCGGATAAAGTCGTAAAACCAACTTTGCATTTCTAAGTTTGACAACAACTAGGCTATTGGTAATATGAGTTATCGTTGAGTTAAGTTGAGTTATGAATTTAACTCAAAGATTATTCAACAATGTTACCAGTCAAGAACAAAATTATTTTTTTGAAATTGAGGTTAAGTTACAATGTGTCATGGTTGATGTACAATTTTGAGTTATGTCCTTTCTAAAATTGTTAACTCAAAACATTATTCAACATCATCAAAATTTTCATACATTGCATACATATTTATTATTATTAGTATATTACATATTAGCTATTAATTAAATATTACATACATCCATGGCTCTGATTGGTAATATGAATTATTAAAGTTGAGTTGCATAAAATATTATAATTTGATGTAAATTGCACTAAATATTATGTGGTAAAAACATCAGTTTAATGTAATGAATCGTAAGAATATAATTTGTTAATCTTACCAGTCAGACTAGTGACATTTTTTTTGGTAGATGTTGATGTATGTATATTTAATTAGTTATAATTATTAAAAAGTATTAGTGAATACATTTAAATTTTTTTTTAAAAATACAATAAATTAAAATATATAAATAATAAAATAATTTTAATATACACAAAGTTAACTAAACTTCTTTGTTACATTGCAAATTAAAAAAAAAAATTACATGCATTCCATAATATTTAAAATCTTATCATATTTAGATCTATGCCTATTTTATTTTAAATGATAATAAAAAATAATAATTTTGGCAAAATTTAACAAAATAACTAATTAAAAAGGTTATGAAATAAAATAAAAACAGTAAAATTTATTTTTATTGATATATCAATTAAATCAAAGAAAAAATTGGATTATATAACTGTATTTTCGTTTTTTTAATTAAAAAAATAGCTAACTCAACTTAGAAGTCATGAAAATTTCCATTATGTTGAATAATGTTTTGAATTATTCAACATAACTCAAAATTGTACATCAATCATAACACATTGTAACTCAACCTCAATTTCAAAAACTTAAATTTTGTTCTTGATTGGTAACATTTTTGAATAATCAACCTTTAATTAAGTCCATAAATCAACTTAAAACTCATATTATTACTAATTTGAGTTAATATCTACCACAAAAAAATGTCACCAGTCAGTAATTTTAGTAAGATTAATAAATCATATTCTTACACCAATTTATTACATCAAAATACTGTTTTTACCACAAAATATTTAAATGCAAGTTACATCAAATTACAATATTCTCTGCAACTCAGCTTCAACCTGAACCAAAAAAACAAACGAAGGTTGCTTAAAGGATTAAACAAACAATTAAACAGAAAGGATCAAAACTTATGTAGAATATGGTTCACAATGACCACACACTCTTCAGTCAATGGTGAGATGACGTGCTAAGTCAGTGTGCAGTGTATGACCCGCCTGCATTTGAAAGAGAATAAAGCCTTTCTATTAGAAAACTGTTTTCTCTTTTAGATGTCAAGAAAACTAAAAGATGTTCAAAAACTATTTGCCTTATATGCGACTATGTGAGCCACTGGGACTCCTCCATTTCCACCTCGTGCTAAAAGGGAGAGGTCACCAATTAGGTCAAGGATCTTATGTCGACATGCTTCATTATCAAACCGCAGAGGAGGGTTCATCCATCCATGCTTGGCACTGCATTAGTGATGGCTTCAGTTGAATATTTTGTCCCTTTGGCCATTCAAAATGCATTAGAGATCATTTACCTACAAACGATGGCATTATCCAGAGAACCTCCTTTAATGAGCCCTGCTTCACGCATGCGCTCCACCTGCAAAAAAAGAACACTCAGACACAGATGGTTGAAGAAGGAACAGCAATCTACTGATTCTAAAGCTCCTAAGCAACAACAATGGAACTAACCTACCTCTTCATAAACACAGAAGGTTCTTGATGGTGCGATATCTTTTGCAAAGGAAGACTCATGGAGAGGTCTCCAAGAAAACCATTGGCAGCCGATAGCAGGCACCTATAAAGTTCATCATCATACACAACAGACCGAGTCAATAACAGTCTAAGCACAAGCAGAAAAAGAAGTTTTTGTTCTTCTGTGTTCCTCAAAAATGCCATTAGACCGAACCTGTGGGAAGTCGATACCACAAGTGATCCGAGTCTCTAGAGCTGGAAATGCAGCAACAAAAGAATCGTTCTTGTAAACGTACACAGGCTTGTTCACATGTGCTACCATCTTCTCCACACTTTCACCAACATGGTTTTGAGCCACGTTTATGCCAACTCCTTCTATCGCATCGACCCATTCTTTAGCTGATCCATCAAAAATAGGGACCTGTTCACTTGGTTAGTGTTCCCTACACTCATCTCATCCTCTAAACCAATCTATAGCATACAAATTTAATCAAATCAACAACAGGAGACATTGATTCAACCTATGATTACTCAAAATGTATGTATGTATTCAGGTAACAAACCTCGACTTCTTGATCATCTGAACTTTGGCTTTCGATTTGAATCCTGCAATTATCAACTCCCTTGGCCTCAAGAGCTGATAACAAATGCTCAACTGTTCGGATTTTGAGCTCTTCTTTCAACAGCGTAGTGCAAAGAGGCGACTCCTGAGCAAATTCAATCGATGCAGGGATGACTCTGGATCGAAACTCGAAGTATCTACCAGCTCCGGCGATCTCCGGGATTAGCTTAACCGTCGAAATCTTACCGGAATGTAGAGTTTTCCCTTTCACCTCCACAGATCCCGCGAGAGTTTGCTGTAATCGTCCACTCTACAGTAACGAACCACAAGTAAAAAAAAAACACTCGTAATGATTCCAATGGATATATAAAAAGTCGTATATACATGAAAGCGTTAGCGAGAGAGGTGTACCGTACCGGATTCAAAGAGACTGCCGGCGACGACGACGACGCGGTGGAGGAGAATCGGATCCAAGTGACGAGAAACGACGGCTTAGTGGCTCGGACGGTGACGGAGAGTCTCATTGATTCGACGTCCGATTAACTTTTAAGTTTTAACCTAACCGGGGATTATTGATTTAACATCTAAGTTAAGTCCATTAAGCTGCTTAACCGGGATCAAGAGTAAAGATTCACCTAACCGGATTATTGATTTCACTATTTACGTAAAGTATGAGTTCTATCTAAACCGGGATTAATAAGTATGAGTAAGCATCTAAACCGAATTCAGGAAACAAATAAGGTACTTAAATCTTAAACCATGTGGTCCATGTCGATGATCAATTGATTTACTCAATATAAAGATTAAAAGAACATGTGACAGGAGCAATTTTTAGTTTTCAGCTGATTTAATAGAACCGAAACTGAGAAATTGACTTGTAGTCTGATCTAATCATCTCTTACTTTCGTGACTCGTTTTTGTGATGACAACAAAATTAACATACGTTTAGGGATTTTTCTTTGGAGATAAAACTACAAAAACAAAAAATTATACTATACAAGTTATGAAATCCATATAAAATAATATTAATATGAACAAAGAAATGTAATATGTAGATTATATTAACAACTACTGATTTTAAATAATCAAGATTACAAATAATAACAATTAATTTACAAATACAAGAAACAAACAACCAATACCATTAATGCTCCAACGAATTATTTTATACTAAAAACATATATCTTGATTAATGAAAAACTGTTGAAATTTAATATATCACTAAATACAATGAAAAATAGTCTAGATTAATAAATCCTAGTATTTTTTTATATACATGAGAATTCTTACATATGCATATGGAGAGAAAATAAATTAATCACAGTGGTATTGGAACCCATAAACTACGTTACAACCTTTTGAAAACAAAAGTTAAGAAAGTATATACCAAAAGTAAATATACAATATGCGTTGTGAAATAATGATAGGATGGATGGGCATATATTAAGGAGTGGTATTAGGATCAAAGTCTCACAAGACTGCCTCCACTCATTGTTTGATTCTTCAAGGCATAGCAAAGAAGTGGCACATGGGTGCACGCAGCTTTCTTCCCTTTGCTTCCCCCCTTTTCCCCCTTTTCCATCTTTATTTTATTCTTTCCTTTCAAATCATTTGGTGACGACGTTGCGGTAAAACATGGACCGCTTTTATGGGAAAAGGGCCATTTACTACCTACCTGTATAATTTTGGAAGTGCCAATTTATACCTGTATAAATACACGATGTTAATTTATATCTATACTCATATAAAATTCAAATTTCATACCCAAATAGTATAAATTGTGCTGATTTTAGAGTCAAAATTAACAAATATTAGTCAATGCTGACTCAGATAACACATAATTTACTGAAGTGGCTAAAACGACGTCGTTTTAATGCTGAGTTTAAAATTTTCTCAAAAATATGTTACATTCAAGTATCGAACCCCGCTTTTATCTGTTAACTACTATCTAAGAGTACCTCCATCAAGAGTTGTAATGAAAGTATCTTAAAATAGATTTTATTCTTAATTTTGAATAAAAGTGAAATTAAGAACTTTTTAAGAAACTTTAACATTTCATAAGTCCATTGAAAGTTGTTAAATTTGAGGTTCTTAAAAATATTTTTCTTTGTAATTGTAAATTATTATGATATTTTGTTCAAATTTATAAGACTTGTATACTCTTAAAAACTTAAAAATATTGCATTCAATAAAAATTTAAACAAACATGTCATAAAAGCAAATGAAAAATAGATTACAAAATGATTAATTTTAATTTTGATTTGTACTAAACTTTTCCCATATATGCTCAACCAAATCCGCTTTCAGTCGATCATGCATTTTTTTATCACGAACTTGATTTCGAATTGTCATCACATTTCCCATCATATTGCCGAGATTTGAAGGGATATATGTAGAATACGCAGAATCAACTTGTGAAGTTCTGTTTGAGTCGTCTCATGCAAATGAGGCCATATCATACTGAGTATACCCATCACGTTTGTCTTCTACAATCATGTTGTGCAATATGATACATGGTCTCATTATGTTTCAATTTTTTACCTTACTCAACATGAGAGCTGGGTTTTTGACTATGGCAAATCGAGCTTGTAAGACTCCAAAAGCAACGCTCGACATCTTTACGCACAGCTTCTTGGCATGTAGCAAATAAGGATGCTTTCGGATCTTGTGGAATTCGAATTGATTGGATAAAAGTAGTCCAGTTTGGATAAATACCATCGGTGAGATAGTAAGCCAGATGATATTGTTGTCTGTTGACAATATATTTTACTTTGGGAGCTATACCTTGTAATATGTCATCAAAAACTGGTGAGCGATCGAGAATATTAATATCGTTTAATGTACCTGGAGCTCCAAAAAAATGCATGCCATATCCAGAGGTCTTGTGAAGCTACAACCTCTAAAACAATTGTTGGCTTTCCAGATCCACGAGTATATTGACATTTCCATGCAGTCGGGCAATTCTTCCACTCCCAGTGCATACAATCTATGCTTCCTATCATCCTGGGAAATCCGCGGTGCAAATTGATTCATTGCATGATCGAAACGATTCTCGAATGTTTGATCAAAATAATTGTCCATTGCATGATCAAAAATACCCATCCATCATTTCTTCAATGTTATTAGAAGAAGATGTCATTTTATAAGGAAAAAATTATTGTAAAAAGGGAAGAATATATTGTAAGTGTATTTGGTTTTTAAATGTGACCATAACAAGCAATCAATGACATCTACCAAACATTGAGTATAACCCTAACACTAGACAATAAGTGTATTATTGTGACAACAACCAACAATGTGTGTTTAAGTGTGACAATACAAGCAAACATGACAAGTTACAAAACATTGAGTGTTTAAGTGTGACATTTACCAAACTGATCTATGTCAATTTAATGATGCAAATTCATGATGCAAATATCCGAAAGACTAAGAAAGAGAAAGAGACATCAATGAACAATAACAGTGTCAATCAAACTGATTAGTTACCAAATAGGCTCACTAAAGCAACCAAACCATCAACGATATCAATGAATAAGTAAACAGAATATAGTTGAGTAAGATAACTCATCTGGAACTGTTTGGCATTGCGTAACTGGAACCACCTTCCTTTGCTTCTCTTCAAGGCCTGCATTGTCACCATTTAAACACTTTGAACAAATAACCACACACATAGATAGATACAGAACAAATAAAAGCTGATAGCACACTAGCTAGAAGCAATACTAAGAATAAAATACATAATCAGAAGCTGAAAACTACATAATCAGAGACAAGTATGAATCACTCAAAGTTTCTGAGACATTACCATCAACGAACGCATCGATGCCATTACTTGATTTCAGCTTTGTTGCAGCCACATAGCTACCATTACTAACAACAACAGCAACATCGACATCAGCGGGAGGAGTACAAGAGTCCAAAGATTGGTTACCGGAATCAAACACTTGCGCGACGGAATCTGATACTTGACTAATGGAATCAGATTGTTGACTGACGGAATCATCTTCGTCTTCGTCGAGATTGTTGATCTCGTGCCTGTTGTATCCTATTCTTAATCCACCTGCTCTTTTCTTCCTTCATGACACCTGACGTCCATGACTCTTCGTCGGAGATGGATGAGTAGTAGTAATAACTGACTCGATCGGCTCAGGCTGGTGTTGAACCGGAGTCACAAACGTTAAGTTCTGAAAACAGATTCTCGTCCAAAGCTTCCTTCGCATCTAACAAAACAGAGACAATACAAAAAAATCAGATCATCCGTTAAAATTATTGACAGACAGATCGAAAATTACTACAAACCCAATTGAGAGATCTTACAAAATTAGGGCTACTGGTTTCGAGAGAGACGCCGGATGATCGGCACTTCGCACATCGATGGTGTCTATTACGGTGATGTGATGCCGTCGGTAAACTTTCCGGCTGAATCACCGACTGATCGGTTTGATTCTATCGTCGTGTTGTTTTCTCTGTCGATCAAAGATAGAGACGAGAGAGAGAAAGAAAAAATAAAAGAAAAGTTTATTTTTCTCCCACCCAATCAGAAACTGACAGACACAAGTTTATAAACCTAACAAAAATATCTTAGATAAACAACGATTCTAAACTAAATCATACAAAAAAAAATTTAATCACATCTAATATTTTAGATACTCTTAAGATACTCTTAAATACTTTGCGTACCTAAAAATATAAATTGTTTGAATAAACAGTAAAGAATTGCGGTATACAAAAACTAAGTACGTAGTCGACGGTACAAAAGTTTATCTTATGCACTCGGTCATAATTACATTCGAATCCACCACTATATTATGCATGCCATCCATTTAGCAATCGTACCCATATATCACACTATAACGACTACGGACTACTATCATGAAACAATAACAAGGTGAATAAAAAGACATATGCACATAAAATATACTAAGTTTTGGTGTGTTATAACTTATAATATTGTCTGTCTCTAAGACGCAAGAGAATAGTTCTCATTTGAGTAATGGAGGCTCATCTCATTCACTCCCTAGCTAAATGATGCCCAAAATGTTGTATTCATAAGAAAGTACCTCTCTCGAGTTTAGCGTTCCAAAACATATCGTATAATGGTACTAAAGTAGTCTACATGTCAGTATTTTTGCATGAGTCATATAATGTGTAGCTAGTTATTTTAGCTACTACACGCCGCAAAATTCACACGTTTGGTTATGTATAAGTATATGTAACGATCGATGCTTCAAGTATTCTTTTTATTTTATTTTAAATATGTGTATATTGTGTCCAATTACATATTGTTACGTAGACAAAATTGTGACGATACTCTGTAACCAAACAAGGCTTCTCGCGTATGACTCTATCTAACAACAGTTTCGGGAAATATCAATTGAGTTTAGTCTTGAACTTGATCGTTATGTCCGCTACTTTGAATTAATTGTAAAACCCATATATAATATTAATAGATCTATAGTTTATCGACAGTCTCGTTGTTGTAATGCGAATTGCCAAGCATGTGAGAGAGTACGGAATACTAATTTAATAAAATGATCGGTTAAGTAAGATTGCAGAATTTCTGAGGAATATCAAATTGTATAAGCTGCTTAATGTGTACTTCTTCTATCTGGGAAAAAGGACAAAAGTATATATATATATATATATTTTTTTTTTCTTTTTTTTTCTGTAATATTGAATAAAAAGTTTCAGACATTATCCTGTTTTTATATATTTGTATTAACTAAGAAAACCATCTTGATTTAACAAAATAACTACTCCATCTTGCTTGTAATTAATCTGCAATTTTGAACTGTTTACATATATAACTTGCATTTCACCACTATACTAAGATTACTTAATTAAGACGATTTCTTTTGTTAAGGAACTTAAAACAATGTTTGAAACACTAAAATCGATCTACATATTAATTAGTGTTTCAATGTCACCAAGGTAAACATGTTTTCTAATTCTAAAATATTTATGAAAATAGTCATATACAGTATATAGCTCTTGATTCCAAACTTAAGGCTAATGGAGTATTAATCTTAAGTGATCTTTTAAGAATAGGATTCTAAAATATGAGTAGATTTAGGTGTTAAAATTCATATACTTTTCTTATCGATGTCCATTAGTTTTTTTACAAAAGGGTTTAGAAGTTAGAACCAAACCAACCTTACTTGAGAAAAAAGAGAAGAAGCATTATCCCTCGAAAAGAGAAAAAGGCACACAACAGATATTTGGGACATCGAACATTTTCCCTCTTTTCATGCGCAAAGCATCTAAATCCTAATCTTCTTCACTAATTACTAATTATACCTTTTTCTCTTACTAATAATCAGACAATTGAATATTTTGGACCAAGTCAACATATTTTATCCATAATAATCAATTATGAATTATCAAAAGTTAAACAAATCTAAGTATCTAACCATATTAGGAATATAAATTACCTATATGACTATATATGAATTATTTTCTCCAAAGAGATTGTACAAAGACAAAGTGATTGACATCAAATATTTCATAAATAGTCAATAAAAATTCAACTAATTTTCTGCTACACAAAACTCAGATTTATTTCTTATTATTACTTTGTATTATTATTTTTTATATATAATACAGTTTACACACTTAGAATTAACATATTTACTTTTATATTTAATAATGCTAACAATAGATCAGGCAACACAATTCACTGTAAGCTACTAAAGAAAAATAGTAGAAAACATAGTACTAAACTAATACTACTAATAAATTCTCTAATCTGATTAGTGACTACTAAATTAGTTAA
>NC_141893.1:21201968-21224271 GCF_030686135.1 Camelina sativa
AAGTGTATCACATGGAAGAGAGAGAAAGGGAGAGATAGGATTTGGCTTGCTCAGTTGTGAAACGGACAAAGTAGAAAGGTAGCTGATGATGATGTTGATGAATTGATTATGATGGTGATGAAGGAATTGATATGCAAAGGTGGATACATATCTGATCCATTATTCCACTTCTTCTTCCAAGTGCCCCAACTACTCATTTGTTTCTCCTCCAAATAGTTATATATATTTTTAGTTCATTTTTCTCCTTAAATTTTTCTTCAAGGATTCAGCTAAATGATTAGAAAAAAACAAATTAGTTATTTTTTTTGTTGAGTACTTTGTTGGAACACAAGTATGTTTAATGTTTCTTAATACTAGGTTTAGAGTTTGAGTTATGGAAAATGCAAATTATGCCGAGAATTATAGGTACATTTATAGGAGATGTCTAGTGTAATACAAGTAGAACCGTTTATACTATATTTTTCTTTTTTTGTAGTATGAGTAAAAATAATAGGTTGCAAAGTTGAATGTGAAATGTATTTTTAAAATATTGCATGAAATGAAGTTAAATTGTTACGTATCCATTAAATTGTTACATATCTCTATTTTTAAAATATTGCATGAAACGGGCGTGTTCGTTTCTTAGTCGCTCCATTAGCGACAGAGACAAGCAAAATAGAAGGCCAAGATGCTTCTCTACTCCATCGTAACAGTCAAAGCACGGAAAATATAGACGCAGCGACAAAAAATCTAGGCTTTTACAGTAGCTGATAATATAGTGTCCCCGTAATCGACGGTGTGCGACAGTGTTCATCGGTGCGTTAGTTTTGAATGAGTCGCTGGAATTTTTATTTGCCGTCGTAATAGTGTATTTTTGTTGTCACCGTCGCTGGTCGCGCGACAGGGAAAAGAACACACCCATAAAAAAGATAGAGATATCAATTTAATGGATAAGTAAATTATCAAAAAATAAGATGTGATCAAATCACGTTATTTTTGTAAAATATACTTGAATTGTATACTCTGTATAAAATAATCGTGTAATTAATTTCTACGATTTTGCTACCACGTCATTTAAAAAAATGCTCTAGTATTAGACTATGTAATGCATCTAATCCTACTAATAAAAAAGGAATTTAGAGGCAACAAAAGTTACCCACGCCACATTTAAATATTCCTTGACGTTTAAGCCAAACCTTCCTTTATCCTTTAACTTAAGGGCTATAGTATTATATAAATCTTATTAGCTGATCCAGTTACTTTTGCTAAAAATGCACCGGAATATTTTAGAGTGAACTTGATTTTGAAAGGTCACCACAACTTCTATTTCTAATTTGGAATATTTTCCAACTAATGCTAGGGAGTAGTCAAACAGCCTGCATTTTTAACTATCAAATAATTGGACTAAATCCCAAATAACAGATTTCCGGCATAATTGTCATTTTTGTTTCCAGATAATATAATCTTATTTGATTTAAGCATATTATGATTTATGAGCTTTCAACATTTGTCAGACTCGATGATAAAGATAATTTGTCTGACTAGAATTTGGATACATATATCAGTACGATTCAAAATAATTAATTTCGTCTAATCAATAGTTTATATAGTCTTAAAAAATCGTTTGTTCGAAGACCCAAAAAAAAGTTATTATAATAACAAAACGATAGAGATATTCAACTTTGTAATAAAATCAATAAGTTGTCTTATTCTATTCCATAAATTTGGAAATTTTCTTGTTCGACAAAATAAATATGGAGAATAAGACTGTTTTAAACTCATATACTTGGTATATAATGGTCCAAACAAATTAATTATAGATTGATAGATATATTTGTGAGTGTTTATTGATATACTCACATATATTCTAAACGATGAAATATGAAAAGATGGTAAAAGTTAAAAATTTCCACGAAATCTTCTTCACCTTGATCTTAATTTTAAATTAAACTTGTCTAGTTAAGAAATTGATATCCCACAAATCACAAGATTAGCAACAATGTTTGTTACTTGACATCACCTCAAAAAGATGACTTGTCTTTTTGGTTTTATATGTATGTGATGGACCCCTGCGTATTAAAAACAAAGACAAACAATGCACGTAATTGAATGGGAAATTTACTAACACAACTTTCTTCATTTTTATCATTTTAAAAGAGAGGAAATATCTTTGATGATTGATGTTGATATATTTGATGATCGATACACATGCGTTATTTTTTAGTGACTTTCTTATTTTATACAAACAAAATACTAATGTTAGAAATCATGTCGATGGTGTTTATGTGTGAACTACGAAGTAATTAGCCTTCGAAACTATCAAAGAGACATTTGAAAATATTCCCAATTCTTCATCTTGCACAAATGTCTTTATTTTCATCTGGCTCAAGTAGCTCAAGATCATACTTTACGGCAGTCTGGAATAGTATTCGCGATTTTGTGTATCTTGTCTACTGCATTTAGCCATTTAGTAAATAGACTGCGACGATAAGTACGAGAAATAGTGTTTTTGGTATTGACTTTTTCTAAATATTTTAGTTATAGAATAATTGTGTGGTTTGATTAACTTCTTAATGACAATAGACACAGTAACCAATGAAACGTCGGCAACGAACGTTGTTGTAGTTGTTCGCTACGTGATTTGACCCATTTCTATGACATGCATCTCTTGATTTTCTTGTCATTGTTATCATTACGAAAAAACTTTTTTGAGAAACATAATTGACCGACATCTTACACTCTTTTACCAACTCTAGCACTACTCGTCTTTGCTCTTCCTTGCATTGTTTTCCTTTGTTGTTGTTCTTATACCACATCGCAATATTGCATTGTACATTCATAGTGGACTTTTGTATATCATGATAAATGGACGTTTGACTGAGATTTTTTTTGTTTTTTTTAAATGTCTTGAAAATTCTAATTTAAAAACTAACTGATAATAAATAGATTATATATATGAGATTAATAAAGTGGCAAGGATCCAAGGAATCTGAAATATGTGCTAATTACTAATGAGATCCAATGAGAATATGATCAAAAACAAAAATGAGGTATATGAGAATAGAGTTGACGAAATATCTTTATAGAATATGCAGAAAAACTGACGCATAGTTTATGAAATTACGGGGAAGAAATTCCAAAGTATTATTATGATTCCTATATACATCCTCTTATAGGAAACCAAAATCTAATAAATCACCATTCACTCTTAAACTTGTTTTGAAATTGGTTACAAAACTGATAATAGAATTACATGCTAAAGTTGAGCATTCGATTAATACTTTTAGAAGGAAAAAAAGGAAGCTAGCCGAATAAAAAGCAGAGCCAGATATAACTTAGAACAAATATAGATCTAACCACCGAACGGAAAAAATGGAGAAAAATAGTCCTAAAAAAGAGGTTAAAACCCCCAATTTCAAAGTAACAGAATTAACGACCACAAAATAATAACAAGCAAAAATCTCAAAATCTGTCTTAACCTTTTTTTACCACCCAACAAAACCAATCTCTCATTTGTTCTTCTGCACAATCTCACATACTTCTATTTCTCCCTCTCCTTGTCACAAGGAAAGGGCGTGGAAGAAACCAAAAACCTAAACAAAAGGGTAATAATTAATAACTCATTGTAAAAAACCAAAAAACAAAAAAAAGAAAACAAAAAAATGGGTATCAAGATGTTACTTGTCTTCGGCCTCTTGATCTTAGCTATGGTAGCTAAATCCGTCAATGCCACCTATCCACTGACTAAATCATGCATCAACGGGCAAGGTTGCATCGGAGAGGACGATGAGCTCGAATCTCTAATGGATTCAGAGACAAACCGACGTCAACTCGCAAGAGGACGTCGTTACATTGGCTATGATGCTCTCAAAAAGAACAATGTGCCTTGCAGTAGACGTGGCCGATCTTACTACGATTGCAAGAAGAGAAGAAGGAATAATCCTTATAGGCGTGGTTGCAGTGCCATCACGCATTGCTATAGGTACGCACGCTAAGAGAGGAAGGTTTGATTCATCAACGTACGTACGTTCGATCTTCTTTCTTCATTCTTGATCGTTAGATATTAATTTCCCCTCCTTAATTTCCACCTTTTTCATATATCTTTTTTTTTTCCATTCTTTCTTAACGTATCCTATATGTTATACGTATGATCTTATATTCTCTTTTTGTTATTTATTTTTTCCTTTTAATTATTTAATCATCATCATGATGCATATAAGCTTTTGATTCATTGGTATATCGCTTCTTTTCCTTTGTTGTTGTTCTTTTAATTCGTTTCGTTCATATAATTAAGTTCCGTTTTTCTATTATATACATCATGAATGTTTTAGTTTCTTACATTTGTTTTAAGACGACGGAGCCAAATTGGACATATATAGTTTTCCTTTCTTTATCTTCTCTTGTATTTTATTTATATCGAAACAAACATAACGCGACACATCAAGCTTCGGTTACTTGTTGAGATTGTTAATGATCATGGAATCAACCGATCGAACTAAAAAGTTGAATTTATTCTTATTTTATCAACAAAAGGTTCGCAAATAACCTTGACTAAATGAGAAACCATTTGAGGATTCTTTGCTTAAATTTCCAAGATCGAGGGTAAAATTTCGGGATGTATCCACATGAAACTATGACTTTGAGATCATGGTTCACATATCACATCGTTTTTTCAAGCCAGAAGTTCGATTCACGTTGACGTTGGGAGGGGTCTACGTGGCTACATGGTTTGGACCTCATCTTAGGGCTTACGGCGATGTACGAACCACGAGACCAGAACCTCGTAATCACTAAGAAAATGCGATATATAACAAAATATATACAGTATCGAAGAAAAAAATATGAAAATGTATGGCTAGATAGAAGTGTTTTGGGGTCTCAAAGCAAACTTGTTTTTGGATTGGAAAAGCCCAAGTCCGAGCCCAAATAAAGCGGACACCTTCATGCCGTCACCGTAGGAATTAGGACAAGTGTTTTGGGGTCCAATTTATGATTTTAAATCAAATTTTAATTCAACTTCGTAGTTATAAACAAATCGAAAAGTTCACACCAAAAAAAAAACAGATCGAAGAGTTTCATTACTAATTAAGATCCGTTTTTCATGTTTTTAATTGGAACTGCAGAACTGATATGAAAATGAAAAAAAAAAAAATTATAAAGTTTAGATATGTGTTTTAGACATACAAATTGGATAGATTTTGTTAGTGAATTGGTCAAAGTAGAAAATATAAATTATATTTTATATATGAAAACAAAAAAAACTTAATAGAGATGAGAGTATATATTAACCGGTCGTACTCAAAACAGCTTCAAGTTCATGGGGGGCAATAAAAGAGCCCTAAGAAAACGTATAATGTTCTCTGCTTAGGCCCATCCTGTGCTCTGACTCAGTTTAGCTAACTGTTAAAAAAATTTGTTTGTTTGTTTGTCTGAGGAAATGTTTGGTAGTTTCGTGGTCACAAGACCCACCTGCACTACTACTTCGTTCAGCACTGTATGGTCTTTTTCCAAATTTCATTAAAATTAAGAAAAGAAAATAGAGAGCCAAAGAAGACTTTGAAGTGAGATGAGAACCTAACTTTGAAAACATTATTGCTATTCACACCACATCTCCATTACTTTTTTTGACTTTTCTATTATTGCTTTATAGTAGTAGTTTTTATATAAATACACTAGTGAACGAGATTTTTACAAACGAGCTTTTTTTTAACGCTTTTTTTGTTTGGAATATATTCTTTGTTGTAAAAGAACAAGCCATCTAAATCTTGAAATATACTCTGTAATTTAAGGAATTTAGGTATATAACATCATCAAAAATCCGGATTGGATTCTAGTGGATAAGATTTGCCAATAGAAGAATTAGATTGGATTCTATAGTGGGTAAGATTTACCAATAAAAGAATATAACAGTTAAAATATTTTTACAAATGAGTGAAAGAAAAAAAAAATCTCTTTTATACTTTTAAAAAAGAAATAAAAAAAATGAGTCCACCGCAATCGTTATCATAGCACCACTAATAGTGGAAATGGGCCACACAAGTTCAACTCTCTTCACATGAGAATTTTAAATATTTTTTGTAGAGAGATGAAAAAAAGATAATAATAGATCCGGTCCACCATGAGAAAGATTGAGTCAAGTTTAATTTTAAAATTTTTAATTTAGTCGTGAAAGACCATTTAATGACAAAAAAATACTAAACAAATTAAGCATTAATCGTTTCCGTAGACCACGTCCCTTTTGTGCAACCAATTGAAGAAGCACCTAACTAATATTTTTGAAAGTTTCTCTAAACAAAAACTTTGACCAAAAGAAATATTCAAAACTAAAGATGTATAAAGAAATGAGATGGGGCCATTTTGCTTGTAATTGCCCATTACCCTCAATCCACATATGCCACTAAAGTTCACCTTTCAACTAAAACATTCACCATGATTTTTTGACCTCAAGATATTATTTATTTAGACCACAACTAAAGATTGTACTCTAAATGTATCCAAACCACAATATTGTTATTGGTATTCTTTTTTTTTTTTTTTTTGGACAAATATTGTTATTGGTATTCATTAGGCTAAAAATATAGGTAAAAGGGGTCAAAATCTCAAAACAAAACCCTATCATCAAATATAGTCAAAAAGATTCCTTACCTCTCTTAATTAATACTACTCTCTCTTTAGACAGCTAAGCCCCACTTCCTTCTATCCAATTTACTCTTTCTTTCTTTCTATTTTCAATTTGTATAAAGTATGAAAAAAGAAGATAAAAAAAATATGGTGTGCCCTATTATTTACGAAAAGAACTCCTTTTTCCCATTCATCAACACTTAGCAAAAGAAGGTTGGACCAATTTGGTTTCTCTCTTTAGTCTTAAGAACAACAATGTAGGAAGCAACAAATTGTGTGTGCTTGCTTATATACAATTATTACTAGAAGATCATTTCAGTCAAATTGCACAACTAATAACTGAATTCAATATGAGTAGGGGTGAAAAATAATACTAATCTGATATTTGTTTTCGTATTCAATTCAATCAAACACATCACAATAGTTATTGAAGCCAAATAAGAGCATATATCAAAAGCACCATATATAGATAGAGAGAAGAGAGATTAATACAATTGAAAGGGCTATGATTTTTTTTTGAAAATTGAGCAAACATCTCAACATTACAATTCTTTTTTCTCGTATAATAATAATAATTCTCATCAGGATTCATTCATTCATCTCTCAGACTCCCAATTATAATATATATAATTTAAAAAAGAAGATCACAAAAGAAAAGAATAAAAATTAGGGTTCTTCAAGAAGTAGAAGAAGCTGATGAAGAAGAACCTGAGACACGAGGTGAAGTGACAGGGAAAAGAGGAAGAAGGCGTGGCTCTGGATCCATCGGAGTAGTAGCCGGAGAGGGATGCAAATAAAAGCCTTTCTCTTTGATGGCTTTCTCTTCGGGGCTCTGGTTGGATGACCCGGATCGATCGAACGGGTCGGGTATAAGAGGAGTGACGGGGCTGAGGACGAGAGATGGGAAATCGAGGATGCTCGGGGAGAGGATCTCGTGTTTCCGTGGGGAGAAAGCTGAGTTAACCGGGTTAAAAACCGGGTTTAAAGGATTGATTTTGAGGTTCTTCATTGAATTACGACGCTCGTAGAGACGAAAACCCTGAAGAAGAAGAAGAAGAAGACTGTTTCTTGTTTGGTACGGCTTTGATCGGAGGGATTGAGAAAGAGGAGGAGGAGGAAGGAGTGGATCTTGTTGTTGTTGTTGGGTCGGGTTGATGATGATGATGATGATGATGGGTGGTCGGGTTTGGTTTAAGGGAAGAACCGTGTTTGGGTCTGTCGGAGGATCCGGTTAGCATCTGAACGACTTGTTTGAAGGATGAAGTGTCTGCTTGAACGAATGTTGTCGGGTACGGGTTTCCGGATTCGGATCTTGTTGTTGTAACGTGTCGGGTTGGAGTTGTGGGTGGTTTGTTGCTCTCACTGCTACTGCTCATACTACAGCTGTTGTTGTTGTTGTGGCATCTCGGCGATGGAATCAGATTCGTCGCTTCTCTGTATCTCGGCGAATTCTCCATTTGTGGTATGTTAAGAGAGAGAGAGAGAGAGAGAGAGAGATAAAAATTGTGTTTTTTTTTTTTTTTTTGTTTGAGTTTTGTGTTTTTTGGTTCGGTAAGAAAATGTTTTCGGTGGGCGCTATTGGCTCTTTTTAGTCTCTCTTTCTATATATTTCTTTCGGTCTTCGCTCACGCGTTAACTTTGAGAGTGGTGTACACGCGCCGTCGCCAAAAGAAGGGAAGTTTGATTTTTTTTTTTTGCTATTCTTGTTTGTTTGTAGAGTAGACTCATTTGGTTATAGTCTTCTTGGCAATAAATGATAAAGAGGTATCGAGAGAGACACTATAATTTCTACAAAAGAACATTTAATTTTTAATCGTTGGAACTCAAATTAAACCCAATGATGGTTTTTTTTTTTTCTGATGACTAGGAAACTCATTTATGTGACCTTTTTTTTGGTCAATAATATTAATAAATATGTAGACTCGAAATGATGTTAATGGTTAAGTTGATTTTATCTACGTGTCGTGTTTGAATATAAATTGTATTCAATCAGTCAAGAAATGCTTTTCTTGGAAGTAATCTAATCATTGGGGTTTGACTAAGTAAACTAGTAGTGTGGCTCGTTTGTTTGTGGAGAAACACGTTGGGCTTATATAAATTTGGGCTCCTTCTATTTGTTATATTTAATAATCGGCTTCGGTGTGAGTTAAGAAACCTAGCCCTTGTTGTGTGCATTTTATCTGGGCCATGTCTTTATGTAGTTTATCAATATAGTAGTAGTCGATTGTAGAAATGATCAAACCTTTTATGAATCTCTTTAACGAGAAAATATAAGTTCAGTCGCTACAAGACCATAAAGCAACAACATAACAAATTTGATTCCGTTGAACTGACATGTAAAGGCCTAACCAACAACCCGGTTAACAATTTGTAAGAGAGAAGCTCAATTTATGAAACTAAGTCGAATCCTAATGTATGACACCACGTAAAATACATAAAACAAGAAAAGCAAAAGACAAATATATATTTATAGTAATTAGTAAATCGTTCCGCCACAAACCCATCTTGTTAATCACTTTTTCTAATTTCAAAGTTTTCAAACTAGCCGTTTTAACTAAAACTCTTTTATTAGTAGTAGTGAATTATTTCTTGTCCTTGTTTTGAAACTTTGAGATGTGATGGGAAATGATGTCAGCCCCGTGGCCGACAATTACGCAGCTGATTTTTCTCCGAATCCAAGAACAAACTAGAAACCCTATTCGATGATTCCCCTTTCCCATCGAGCTTTTCACCGTTCCTAGTAATCATTTTTTTTTTTTTTTTTGGTCTGCAGCATAAATTTTCTTATCTTTTTTTCTAATTTGATCCAAGTTGAATAGAACAAAAAAAAACATAAGCTATTCATTAAATAGGCATTGCAATAGTATACAACTCTATCGTTAAACTAGCGCCTGGACGCTTTCATTTATGGCTTTTAATATTTCTCTTTGTTCATTCAATGTGTTATGTTATCTAATGGAATCACTTCACTCTAGTCATTTGCAAGCTTGAATAAGATCGAAAAATAAATCATCTTGAAAAGCTAGTAGTACTATTTTATTCAAACGAAACTTAATCAAAGTCGTTTAAAAAGAGAGAGAGAATACATCATAATTAAAATCCAAGCATTTCAACTTAAGAAAAAAACTAGCTAACATTAAAATTCCAACGCACATAACTCTCTCACTTTCTCTCACTCACTCTTACACTCTTCTTGAACACGAGATTAATCTTAACACAAACACGACGACGTAATCAAGAAAGTAACCAGAGGGTTCATCTTCATTTGGGGCAAGCCGGGTTAAAGGCAAATGGACCGACGTTAAAGATACCGTAGGGCAGCTTGTTGATCACCACCGTGGATTTTCCTGGGCTTCTCTCAGGCTTGAGCACAGCGCCGACATCTCCACCGAAGAGTTTGGAGACTTTGTTGCACTTGTAGTCCTTTGATTTCACCAAATAGACACGGCATCCTCTGAAACCGTAGTTAGTCACCGTCTTCGGTGCCAACAAAAAGAAGTATCCGTTCTTGTCTGTTGTCGCCTCCGAGATTATGTTCTTCTTGTTCTTGCACACTAGTCTCACAGTAGCACCTGCACGAACCATAAAGAAATAATATATAATTAATACACGTTAGATCTGTTTTTTGAACTAATGGGAATAGTTATATGCTTTTGGGAAGTAGTGAAATTTATGGGCCAGACTGTAAAAAACAGTGACTGATGAGTGCAGAAGTGTACATAGTCACTCTCTTTTCTTTTTTTTTTTTCCTCTTTTCGAAACATTGACTAGTTACGTACCAAAAGGTCCCACTTGTAACGTTTTGAAATTTGAATTATTATTATCGAAGTGTGCGTCATGATTTTTGGTATGAAATACGTATTATTCTATAGACAAATATACGTATACAGTACCGAATTAAATGCGTATGCAGGTCGAGTTGTTTCACAAGATTATTACTATTACTGACGTATTTATGAGTGTATGAAATAATTAACGAAAGTGAAAGATAATAAATAAAGAAAATGGTTCAAACCTTCGACTGGTTTAGCGCCTGTGAGTGAGTCGAACGCAGCGTATTTGCAGCTTTTGCAGAAGACTGTACCACGAACGGCGACTAGGCTACGGTTGAACTTAGGCGGGTACACCGGCGGCATAACCGGTGGCTTAGCGGGAGGAGAAACAGGTGGCTTAACCGGGGGCTTAGTTGGGGGCTTCACTGGAGCTTTGGTGGGAGGGTAAACCGGAGGCTTGACCGGAGGTTTGGCTGGTGGGGAAACTGGTGGCTTAACCGGGGCTTTAGTTGGAGGTTTAACCGGAGCTTTGGTGGGAGGGTACACCGGGGGCTTAACTGGAGGTTTGGTTGGCGGGGAAACTGGTGGCTTAGCCGGAGCTTTGGTTGGGGGTTTAACTGGAGCTTTGGTGGGAGGGTAAACTGGGGGCTTAACCGGAGGTTTGGCTGGTGGAGACACTGGTGCCTTAACCGGGGGTTTAACAGGTGATTTGGCCGGTGGATGAGGATGTGGGTGAGGGTGGTGGTGATGGGGAGGGTGTGGGTGGTGGTGACCGTGGTGGTACGGAGCCGGCGCAGGAGCTAGAGAAGGGGTTTGAGACACATGGTTCACTTCTTCAGTGAAGGCAGAGGAAGTGAAGCACCAAAGTGCTACAAGACTCACTAATACACTCTTACATACGAACCCCATTTTTTTTGTTTGGTTAGTGATATGAATTGTGACTATGAAATGGGTTTATATATAGGAGAGAGGGTTCACGCTTCTAGTGTCATGAAATAACTCTTTATTATTTTTTTTTTTTTTTGTAAATAGTAATTTTAAAAACGATCGAAATGAGTTACTCCATTATTAGTTACTTTTTTACTACCACATTAGCCCCTCTTCTTACATTTTACTATTCGTTTTTTTTTGTTACTCTTTTTTCTACTAGACACTCAGATGAAAACTTTATTTATTTTTGTCGAAGTAAGATGAATCATTAGATATTGATTCATAAACTTTTTAATTATGTCCACAAATAAAGTTTCTTAGCTCACCGCTAAACCCAATGTGTTAAAAAGATCTTGACCCATCTAGTAAATATTTAGAATAAGAGACTCGGTGTGAGATTTAGATCGTCTATGTCAAGTTGCAGTATTTGTTTATCGATTATTCTGGCTATATATATGTAATAAATATATACTCTCTGTAATAGAATTTAGAATAGATGATATTTTATTTTATTTTGTATCACAAAGGATGTATTTTCTTTAGTGTATTTAATGCATTTTTTATTTTTAAACCAAATAACTATTTAATACTTTTACCTTTACAATACATAATTCAATTCAATGTATGCATGTAAGTGAATGACAAGAACAAAATAACTTCACTATTGTTTTGTTTGTTAAAGGATCTGGATATATAACTTTACTACTATCACTGGTGATCCATCGAAACAGAACATTATTTAGATACTTTAACAAAAGTAATATATTGGAAGAATATAAAATCTGGAGGAATTGTTTTATAGCGTGAATCATTGTAATGTTGAATATGAATTTTCATTATAATTTGTTTTGCGTCCTTTTTGTTTTGACATGATATCAAAGAAAGCACTTTTGTTTTTGACATGATGATATCAAAGCAATTACATGCAAAAGTTTTTGATAATTTATATGTGTGGATTTAGGAAAATCAATGTATTGATAGCTATTTTAGTTGCAGAACCATAGTCGAAGAAAGTACCAACTCATACGGTAATATCATATTTGCGGGAGATGTGTTTCATGTATGATCGAGTAAAATTTTCTGATATTTAAGCATCAGAAATGTACTTTATAATGGGTTTTGCCAAACAAAAAACAAACTCTGTTTTGAAAGTAGTAGAAAATTTTGATTGGAGAGCATTGTTGCACAGATTAAGCCACCCTTCTACAAAAGGAATTTAATTTGCAAATGTCCTACTAAACATGAAATTTTTAACTATATGTTTCGATACGTAAGTAGCGTCGAAGTGAGTTTGCCATTAGTTACATTAATTGTGATGAATGCATGGAAACCACATTTTATGAAAATCTGATGTTGTTTTAACTAATTTCTCACAATATATCACTGATGACATCTTTTGCAGACTTTGAGAGTAATTGCTGCGTTACGTTGCACATGTTCCTCAATTGCATAAAATATATATTTTTTTTTGTATCATACATCAAAATTTGATCAGGTAACTCCAAAAGTCCTACGCAGACAACTAGCTAGGATCAGTTGCCGATAAACATGATAATAAGTAATACTAAGACAACTCTGTAATACAAATATCACCCATCTCTTAACTAGCCACCATGCTCAAATTTAAATCCATTATAATTGAGAAAACTTTTTCTCAAATAGTTAAAACTGTTACGTTTAGATATTTTTCCTTTCCCTGTCGTTTTTGTTCTTTTCTGTGTTAAATTAATGTTAAATATCTAAAGCGATTCACGAAAAAGGTCCAAACCCACCATTTCTTTCTACAATGATCAATAATATTCACGAACGGGGGTAACTTGAATTATTAACGTTGCGGGAGAACTATGTTTTGTCCGGATAGAGACATGTCATGTTACATTTTCGCGTTACCTGCAAAAGTATGGGAAATATGATAGACCCACCCTATCATTATTTTTTTATATTTTCAAATTAAAACCTATCTTTGGATGCTTTTGTCTAACGTTTCGCTATAGATCATATGACACAATTATGAGCCATAATTGTTTAAATGTTTAAATCGGAAAACGCGAAGATGTGTATCATTACGTTTACAATGTAGACTAATCATTCTTGTCGTTGGAATGATTCTCTTTGCTTTAATGATTTTACTGAATTTAATGAAAACAATAAATACGTCCGAAAAAGTATGCATCGTGAACTTACCACATTTTCCTCCAAAAAATATGGCTACTTTCGTGCTAGTCTTTGTCCTTATATTTTTTGTATGGAGTATAATTTTTCGTTAGTGTATAGGATAGAATCATAGTGTTATAGTTAGGTTTATCAATGTCCGACATGATTGTCGGATCTTCACAACATCAACAAAGGGTTAAGTTCCACAGCAACACAATTTCCTATTCTAACAAAAATAATCAAACAATTTCCCATTGAGAATCTAATACGTTGATTGACAAAAACATTTGGAACCGGTTAAGCACACTATTATTTGGGAGTTGTTTTTAAGAATTTTTTTTGAAACAATTTTCACAGCTAAACACGCCCTACAACCAGCCACAACAACAAAACAACTTTGAAATTAAACCGATAGAGAAACATAAACAAACAGCTTTAAAGATTGAACCACATAACAAAAACTAACTGTCCATTACAATCTCCACCGTTGAAAAGCAAACTTTAAATATCCCGGAGCTGCCCACAAAGTTTTGTGACGATCAAATTCAAAGTGCGATGAACGATCACAAGTTCACAGCCCATATATACACACTTGTGAACGTTCATACATTGTTTCATAGTCTACACATGACATATACTATTACATTGCACATTTAATGTCTAAATCGAACTTCCACGCTTCCTACGTTTTTAAATTTAGGAGCTTGAGTACTTGGGAGTTGGAATCCATTATAATTTAATGAGACTATGATTTGAAAAATGGGGTAATAATTAATAAAATTTTAATGTCAATGTCAATAAATTCACCCACTCGGAGTAGTACTATTTTTTTAAAAAAATATGAAGGTTAGATAGTAATTTATATTCCTAAGTTATACTAACAGTTATGCTTGTGTAAATTTGTATACTTACAAGACTAACGAGGTTATATATTTATGTAGGAGGTTTAAGAGTGATGATTTCAATCCAAATGTGTATTTTTTTTGAATTTAGAAATTTTACTTTCTCCTAATTTATACTAGTATTAATCTAAAAAAGTACTTTTTTCTTGTATTAATATCCAAGCGCTATAAATGTAGAATTATTTTATGGTTTATTGTGCATAGATCTAGATATCAACTCTTACGACCGAATAACATTTAGTCAACTAGGAGAAGGATCCTATCTATTACGTAGTAATTAGTGAAACAAGCTCACGTAGTCACGTGAAATTCTGCAATCATCCTTCGGAGCAAAGCGAGGAGCCTATCCCGGAGAACACCAACGATTATTAAATTTGAACATCTATTTCCCATATTTAACTTTAACTCCAATATATATGCATGGGATTTTCCATTTTAGTGCGATCGTGTTATATCCAAGATCTATAGCGTAAGTCCAATGAGAGAGAGAAAAAAGGAGTCAAATCGCGTAACTTGGTATGCATTCTGGTCCTCTACTCGCTTGTATATTTTTACTCAGGATCAATTGGATATTGGACTACCTATACATGTAATGTCATAAACCATATCAAATTTGACTGACAAGTATTATTAATATGAAAGTTGTTTGTCATGTGAAATTGATTGTACCCAAGAAACTATATAAATATATTGACTCTACAATTTATTTATTGTAAGTCGATTCAGTCTGACAAGGTTTTGGGTTTGGTATGAAATAGGTTGGGCCTTGTGGTAGGATAAGGTCCGGTAAGCTTCCATCTGTTATCAAAGCCCAGGTACAAGTTCGGGAATACTCTATGACGTGTCGCCTTGTGGACGTGTCACCGTACACAGAACCAGCTCCAAGGTTTGTTGCTCCAAAAGTTGAATGTGAGCTGTAAAGAGAAGCATTCAACGGTTATATAAGGAGAGCACAGGGTGAAGACAAAAGTGTAAGAGGAGCGTGAGTATCAGGCAGAAAGATCTAGAGAGAAAGATAAAAGGTTTAGAGCTTATCTTCTTCCTTCTCATCTTGGTGTAAATTTCTCTAGGGTTGTTCATTTTTCTGGTCTCTTGTACTCTGTTTAACGCTTGATATATAAACCTTGAGAGCTGGTTTTAGCTCTCCAAGACGTACCTTGGTCACTTTGACCTTGGGAACTTGTAAATCCTCGTGTATTCTCTCTCTCGTTCTATCTCGTTCCTAAACACACAAACAAACAAGTTACTAAACGTTCTGCAACGAAATCGGTTTAAAACACAACATTTATAAATATTATTGAATACCGAGTGTTACTGTGTTACAAGTATACAATATGTGTTGCATCAGAGATTTTATCTCTATTTTTAGGTTTCCATAAGGTTCGGTATTCTCATTAACTGGGGTAACGGGTTTCTCTGACAGAGTGACAGGGTTAACTGTCTCAGGTTGGTTGAGTTTGGATTATTAAGTAACTAATTTGGGCTATATAATTAGAGAGTATGTCGGCCATGGTTTGAAGAGCTTCGATGTACTTTCAGTTTTTGACAGTACAGTGGTAATAGTTTTGCGCTTGGACTAGAATTTAGGCTAGGGTTAGAGCGTCGGACTTACAAAGTCTAGGTTTAGGGTTAGTGTTAGGGAATCAAGTTTGAGAAATAAGGCTGAATAACTTATCTTAGTTTTCTAATTGTGGAAAATAAAATTTCTCTTACTTTCTGTTTTGTCTAATCGTTAGAAAATGCTGTTAGAATTACCGACTTCTATATGTGCATCATCCTTTTCTGAAAACTTGTACGTGACACTCTCTTTTCATCGCGTGCAATGCAAGACAATCTTTCCAAGTAACATATTTTTTAACCAAAAAGTACTTCCAAATACAGAAATAATTATCTATACACAATATAATTTGACAATAGTAACATATTATTGACAAAACATATCTTTCAATTTTTGTTTTTGATAATTTTCCGAAGCTTCCTAGTTCCCACACAAGCTTGTTATTTATTTTTTCCATTCTTTCATAGCTAACGCCGTACAAATTAGCTATGAAAAAAATATATATTTAAATTTAAGGGAAATTGTAGTGTATAATATAAAAAAAATTATAATTCACCCACTAACTATACTAACCATCAAACTCTTATATACTTTATATTTTATATATTAATTACATAATTAACCTTTAACACTCTTATCTACCACCACACCCACCACCAGTTCATCACCACCTCCGACAACCGACGACCACCTCCGACAACCGGCGACCACCTCCAGTCACTTTCGACCACATTTCGGCAACCACCTCCGACCATATTCCGGCGACAACCTCCGACCACATTCCGGCGACCACCTCCAACCACCACTCCGGCGACCACATTTCGACCACCGCTCCGACGACCACATTCCGGCCACCACTCCGGCGATTATTCCAGCCATTACTCCGGCGACCACCTCCGGCCACCACTCTGACGACCACCTTCTTGTCACAACCTTCGCCGGCTACAATTCCGGCAACCACTCCGGCGACCACCTTCGCCGGCCACAATTCCGGCCACCATCACCACCATCACCACTTGGGTGTAATAGGGTAATCTCACAATATCCTTTGATTACTCACTTAATTTCACATATTATATGGCTATATTTTTCATTAAATTTGCCATTATGGCTAGTAGGCAAATTCACCATAAATTTAATGAATCAGTGGAGTTGCGCCATGTTTGTTTTGTTGTGGTCTAATGAGCCGGTTCTAAGTATTTTTTATGTTTAAAGCCAACATTTTTTTGAACCCCATTAACAAAAAAAGACTCAAAAAGGTTCATGAAAAGTTCAAATTGTGAACTTCTTTGGTTTATAAACTCGGGTTGACCATCTCAACGTCTTTTCTAAAATTGATGCCATTATAGCATATGTATAATTATGTCTAAAACACCTGCTTCATTGGCTATAGCCCAAAACGGAGCATGTCATAATAGTCTACCCGTATAATCACTCAAAATCCAACGTTATTAGAGTCCAATATGTTCCACATCGGTTGGGATAAAAATATTCGGATAATATATAAAAGATGTGATAACTCTCCGCTTATGGGTTAGTTTTTAGATTAAGTTAATCAGTACCCATGATTGGTCCAACAAATTTCCCTCAAAAAACAGTTTTTCTCACCGGTGTGACATGAATGTATGCTTTTTTTCAATATGATATTTCCGAAATCTTAGATTTGCGAGGTTCTGTTTGAACCGTTTCGTCCCACCCACATCTAAGGAAGACTTATTAGAGTACAAAATGTCTCTTGCATGTCCTTTGTCAACAAATATGTTATTATATATGATATATCATGGTTTTTATGGTTTTTAACCATGACATAAATGTACTTTTTGAATTTTTTGATTTGTTTTATAGGATGTTTTAGAGACTTTACAGGTTTTATAAGATTTTGGCATGGAATGAGCAAACTGGAGCAATTAGAGGGATTTTGGAGCAATTCAGCTAAGAAAGAGAATTTGGAGCCGAGGAAGGATGAGAGTGTCGATTGACACTGCCTTGGCATCGATCGACACCTTGTTTAGCCGAGAGAGAAGCAAGTTTTGGAAGTTTACAAAATTTGTCCGAAGTTTTCCATATTTGCATCATTAGTCCCTGGACGTGTTTTAGGACATGTATATATATATATATATATATTGTTTTTAAGTTTTTGTAAACCCTGAAGTTTGATTATAGCAAGTTTTATTTTCTGCAATCATGAGAGATATTGAGAGCTTTTGGGAGAGAGATATGAACTCCTTTGAGAGAAGAATTCCTGAACTCCCTTCTTACTCTTTTATATATATTGCTTATTATTGAGAATGATGTTTTGTTCTTCATTGAATATGTCTGAGTAGTTTGCTTGTTAGGTTCAGGGTTTTTTCACATAGATTTTATAATTTATTAGATCTGTTTATTTAGGATTCATTATCTTTCTAGATCTTCATCACATGTTGTTCTTCATATTAATCCTTGATTGGTCATCTAGAATTAATAACTTAGGAAAATAAATTGATACGAGAATATAATTGATTTTCCTGACAAAACCTTTTGATGATCAAAATTACTTCTTGCAAAGAGATTTGATTTAGTAATTTTGTGAACAATCTAAACATGTTTTCAAAGCTGATTTTTTAACCTAGAATTTTACCAAAGAGATTTGGATTTTTCTGTTTTTAATTTTAAATATATTTGCAGTGAGAACTGATTTATTTTACAAAAAAGTTTGAGTTCTAGATCTGATTTTTAATTGCTTGAATCCTATTTAATTATTGATTTAATATTTCATAATTTCCTGAGAAATTCCCTACACCTACCTTTTTGATCCTTGAATTTTCACAAGCCTTTATTTAATATTTGCATTGTTTATTTTAATTCAAAATATTTTGTTTAGCTTAATTATAAAACTCTATAATTTATTGTGTAGTCTTGAGTCCTTGTGGAATTCGACTCCTAAGTACTACAATGACCTCTTAATTTGAGAGAGTAGCTCTAGGGTTTAATTTGAGCATATTAAATTTTGGCGCCGTTGCCGGAGAATCTTTGATCTACCATAGATTTGAGTTTTTTAATTTTGTCTAAATTTTTCTTTTTATTTTCTACTAACACGTTTTTTGTTTTTCTTCTCTTGTGTGTTTTAGGTACATGCCTAATAAGCCTAACACAAGGAGCAACAAGACTAGTCCTACTGTGAAGCTTACAAATCAATGAGTTGGGAAAACTTGAACGTGAAAACCGAAAAAGCAGCCAAATCAGCAAAGATGGTCAATCCAATCATTCTGAGATTTGATGAGGCTGGTGTTTTGAGGGATCAAGAGTGCCACTTGCGCAATGAGCAGGGTCAAAAGATTGATGCAGAAGGCAATGTGATTGCTGAAGCTGTTGTCGTTGACGAGCAAGACGATGGTGTCGATCGACGCCAACTGGGTGTCGATCGACACCCCCTTCCAGCAGACGGACGTGGAGCTGCAAGCCACATAAAAAATCCAGTTCGAAGACAGGAGCATAACCTGGACTTGATCAGGACCATTGCAGACTTCAACAGAGCTGACCTCGTTTATCAGAACCAATCTGAAATTGTTCCACCACCATTTCCAAGGAATGATTTTGAGCTTAAGCCTACATACTTCCAGCTAGTTAGGCAAATAACTTTCTCAAACCTGCCCCATGAGAACCTATGGACCACATTGAGCACTTTGAGGATCTTGTGACCAGTATCAAGGCTAATGGAGTGACTGAGGATTACATATACTGCAAACTCTTCTCATACTCACTTGCAGGAGAAGCATCAATGGTTGAAGCAGTTGCCACCCGGTTCATTGAAAAAGTGGCAAGACATCAAGGTGGCTTTTCTCAATTATTTCTATGATGATGCAATGTCTGATGAGCTGAGAGTCAAGCTGTCCTAATTCAAAGCAAAGACCAGATGAAGCTTTCAAGGCAGCTTGCGTGAGATTCAAGGCTTATCAGAGGGACTGTCCACACCATGGTTTCTCAAGAGTTCAATGGCTGAGTATTTTCTTCAGTGGGTGTGATTGGGAGTATCAGATAGCTTTGGATGCTGCAAGCCATGGAAATTTCAAGATGAGATATCCAGAAGAAGCTGAGAATTTGATTGAGAATCTTGCTTCCAGCAATAACACTAAGAGAGCAGATGCTGAAAGGAAAGAGATTGCATGGAGGATTTGATTCAAAACAGCTAGCTTCTGTTAATGCCAAGATGGATTCAGTTCACAATCTTCTAGTGGGTAAGAAGTCAGTCCAATTTGCTGTTGAGATTGAGACATTTGAGCCAGAGCTAGAGAATACAACGGAGAATGTCAACTACGTGTATGGAGCTGGGTATCAAGGACAGAGATTCGGTAATCAACAAAGCAACAAGCCTTACAGTGGGAACTCTTCAGGTTACACTCCTAAGCCGGATTATCAGAAGCAGCAACAGAATAATGGTTATACTAGAACATATGGGAACTCATCTTATCAGTCTCCTCCTCCACAGACTTCTTCTGAGATTAGAATGGACGCTATGCTAGAGCAACTTTTGCAAGGTCATGAGCAGTTATCAATGGCATTCAATGGGTAGATTGATAATGTCTACACAAAGATTACTGGAAGGAATTGATGCACTGAATGTACATGTTAAGCAGTTGGAGAGTCAAGTGGCACAAACTGCTGGGTCTGTTAAAAAGCAAGAGGGTTTTCTTCCTGAAAGAACTGAATCAAACCCCAAGCATGCTTGCAATGCCATATCAGTGAGAGATGAAGATGATGGTGAAATTGTTTCTGCAGAATAAGGAGGAAAAATCGACGGAGATGTCAACTCCAGATGACGGTGTCGACCGACACCACCTGGGTCGGTCAACACTCATCTCTGACAGAAACCAAAGTTGCAAAATCTCAGGTTCCAGCTGATGAGAGGGTGTACCAACCGAAGATTCATTTTCCTAAGCCAAGAAGGTTCAAGCAGGAGCTTGAGGAAGCTAGATGCAAGGCAATGATGGATAAGGTAATGATTGAGATGCCTTTAGTTTATGTAGTCAAGTTTTCTCCTGGACTTAAGCGGTATGTGAAGAGAATGGTGTCCAATGGTTTGAGCCCTAAAGAAGGAGCACTGCTTACCAAGGATGTCAGTGCGATTCTTTTGAACCAGCCTCCACAGAGGAAGAAAGAGAAGAAGCAAGGGGTAGTTGTCTTTGAGAAAGTGAGTGCAATGATCCAGAGTAGGATTGCAAAGAAGTTACCATATCCTGGAAGTTTTGTGTTAGATTGTTCTATCTCCACAGGAAGGTTTGCTCACTCACTTTGTGATCTTGGCTCTAACATCAACTTGATGCCACATTCTGTTGCTCCGAGAGTTGGGATGGCAGATTTTAAGCTAACTCAGATATCTCTTATCTTAGCTGATCGATCCCGAAGAATCCCTGAAGGTGTTTTAGAGGATATTCTAATTAAGGTTGGAAACTTCATGATTCCCACTGACTTTGTGGTGTTGAAGTATGATAAAGAGCCTAGTGATCCTCTCATATTGGGAAGATATTTCTTGGCTACAGCTGGTGCCATCATAGATGTGAAGAAGGGTCACATAACACTGAATGTGGAAGGTTTGGTTATGAACTTTGAGATGGATAAGCTGAGGAGAACTCCTACCATTGATGGACAAACATTTTTGGTTGAGAAGATTGCTTAGATAAGCTGCAAAGAAGCAAATACACGAGCATCAGGCTCAGTGTTGATCAACACACCATCAATGTCGGTCAACACCCCTCCACGACCGAGCCCACACTTGACCAGAATTGAGAGCTCGCAAGACATTCTCTATGCTTTAAGTCAGAAAACTATTCTAAGATAGAAAAGTCACCACTCCACACTCCAGAGTCCACAGGTAAGGCAAGGTATGCATCTTCTTTACCCAAACCCTTCTCCTATCATCAATAAGAATTTCAAAGGTACAAAAACTGTTTTGCAGTTATCCAAGCCACGAGATTATCGTAGAGCGCTTGTTTCTTTTGTTCATGATTTTGCAGGACATAAAAGAAGCAATGTTTTTGTTTTTGAGAGTGAGTCGAACAAAAAAAAAAATTGTTTTAATTGAGTCAAAATTTTTGTTTAGGGCTATGATTTTTCTTTTTAGTGTATTGCCTTGGTTGATTAATGCTGCAGATTGAGTCCACAAATCTGACTAATGAAAAATTCAATGGCTGACCAGTAAACCAGAGACATCCGAATTTCCAACAGAATCCATAAAAGCCTGAGGTAACTTCTGCACCTTTTCTTTTTTAACTCATCAAGGAGATTGATGTTCATAGAGCTTGACTCCTTGTTCATACCTGACAAGTAAGATTTTCAAAAGAAAATGGTACTCCTCTCCCTTATTCAAGTTAAAAAAAAAGTCCCTGAGAGCTTTGTTTAAAAAAATGAGT
>NC_141893.1:21263906-21312565 GCF_030686135.1 Camelina sativa
TTTAAAGAACAATACCTCTTCACTCACCTTCTTATAAAATAAAGAAATAAAATATGTATATATTTACAATTATGTTTGCTACCTTTTAAAATAATTAGTTTCTATAAAAAAAATCAAATATAAGTAGAGTTAATTTATTTATTAAATTAATTATTTAATGTTAATGGTATGTCTGTAAATAAGTGCCAACTTGAGGATTTATTTTATAAATGTCTCCAAAAATGTATATATAGATTTTTTTGTCAATCTTTTTAGAATTTAAATGAAAAGAAAAAAAAAACTATTCAGATATTGGTCTATCTATTTTTTTTTTTTCAAAATCCTTGCCAATATATTAATAAAAAAAACAAAATATACAGATAATTAATAAAAGAGGAATCACTCAAAATACCACATTTTATTTTATTTTTCTTCAAAAATATCATATTTTAAGACTTTTTCCAAAAATTCACAAATTTTTTTCTCATAAATACAACAAACACAATAAATTAAATTTGAAGTATATAGAATTTATTTTTATAAATTTGGATTGACAAATTTAGATTGGTATAGATTTTAGGGGTAGGGTTTAGTGTTTAGGATTTATGATTTAATTTTGAATATAAAAGCTTTAAACTCATTTTTGTGTTGTTTTTTGAAAAATAAAACTAAAAGTTGTAGACACAACTAGATCATAACTGTCTCTCACAGTAGTCAAATGCCACATTTGTTTCCTCACAAACAACATAATGAGAACTATTCTTTTTACAAAATATATAAACCAATGAACTATTTTTATTTGCAAGTGTTTCTCTCCTGCTCCACATGTATTGCTCTTCCTTTATAATTCCTTCTTACATACACCTGATGAGGCTTATCAATATCCCTATTCAAAATGAAGTTTGTCCTCAAACACTAGAGTAGGAAACTGCTTCTGCAATTCTCTGACCACCTCCCAAGTGTTCTCATGATCAGGCAAACCTTTCGTTCGAACTAATGCCTCCATCACACCCTTATCACTGTAATGGGAGTTAAGTACTTCCTCCATTTCAATTGACAGCTCCTCAGATTCAGTAAAAAGATCTGGCAGAGGAATAATTTGATGATGCGCTTCCAAAACCTTCTTAATCTGAGATACATGATATACTGGATGCATTTTTGAGTCATCTGGTAACTTTAGTATGTAAGCCGCCTTCCCAATCACCTCCATAACCTCATAAGATCGAAAATATTTGGCCACTAGCTTCTGACAAGCATGTTTGGTGATAGACTGTTGTCGATATGGTTTTAGTTTCAAGAAAACCCAAGCACCTACTTCAAATCCAACATCTCGTCTATGCTTATCAGCATTATTCTTCATCAATGGAAATGGCGGCTACAATTTGCACAATCATCAGTTCTCACGCAATATTAAAAAAAAAAAACTAAATGCAAATTCAGAAACAGGCGCGATCAGGAGATTTTATTTTATTTTTATTTTTAATAAAAACCTATTTGTGTTTGCGTTTTCAAGTTATTTTGTAATGTTTTTCTTGTCAATCGTTTTAGAATTTAAATGAAAAAAAAAACATTGTTGTCGACTAATAAAAATGAAAAGAAAAAAATGGTTCAAATATTGGTCTATCTATTTTCTTCAAAATCCTTGCCAATATATTAATTACAAAAAATACGGATTAATAAATAAAAAATTCCTCAAAACACCACATTTCAATTTTTTTTTAGAAATACCACAAAACGTTTTTTTTAAATACCACAAACACAATAAATTAAATTTCAAGTATGTAAAATTTATTTTTTCTAAGTTTGGATTAACAAATTTAGATTTAGAGTAAAGTTTTTAGGGGTAAGGTTTAGTGTTTAGAATTTAGGGTTTAGTTTTGAATATAAAATTTTAAACTCAATTTTTTGTATCTTTGGAAAATAAAACTAAAGTGAAATTTTCAAAAAAAATATTTTAGTGATATTTATGAGAATCGTCCTTAGTAAATCTTGTGATAAACTGGAATTTTTTTTATTATTTTAATGTGAATTGTTGAAAATTTGCTTTACTAGTAAAACAAAATGTTAGTTATAACAAAAAAAAAAAAAAAAAAAAAAAAAAAAAAATCATGGCTAACGGCCCCTATATCTGTGTCTATTTTTGAGTTTGGTCATGAAGAGCCGTTGGAATGCCTACATCAAACAGGATTTTAGGGGGAGGTATTGGTTTAGGATTTAGAAAGAATTTTAATGACTTTAAAAGTTAGGTAAAATATGTTGTTATTCAATCAAGACTTTTAAAAACTCTTTAAAAATTTGGTGTTATTGGTTGTGGATTTGTAAAAAAGTTATCTAAAATCTTGATAAATCTAATGTTATTGGATTAAGAGTTTTATAAAATCATTAAAAGTTTTATGTTATTCAAGTAAAACAAAAGAATCTTGGATTGTTAATGAATTCAAATTTTATGTTATTGGTTTAGGATTTTATATCATTTCTTTCATAACAAAAGTCATGAAAACTCTTTCATCAAATAGAAAGATTTTACAAGATTAGAAAAAACAAATCATCAAGATTTTAAAAAAACTTTCTAAACAATCTCCTAGAAACCTTCATTTTTAACTTTCAATTTTCTATGATTCTAACAATCAGCAAGAACATAAAGTCATTAAAATTCTTTCTAAATCCTAAACCAATACCTTCCCTTTAATCTCTCTGCCCCTATATTTCTATTTTCATTCTATTTTGCCCCCTTTATAAAAAAAAAATATATTTAAATATTTACTTTTATTTAAATAATTAGTAAAAGACTAATAAATTTAGGATTTTTGACATATTTACAGACCCAACCTTATTTTGGATCTAGATCCATATTAGTTTCGGATATCCATATCAATTTTGGATCTTAATTCCCCAATTTTTTCGATCTAAAACAAATTCTAATTTTTTTTTTGTCTTGTCTTCTTCTTTTCCGACTCGAGTCGGCGGATACAGAGGAGGATCGATCTCATTTCATCTTCTTTTCTTCTCTCTTCTCTCGAAACTCTTTTTCTTATTCTTCTCTTTTCTCTCGTCTGTTTCTCTCAATCTCCTTTCTTCTTCTCTTTTGAGAATTCCACCATGAGAAATCAAAATTCGCCATCCGTTTCCTCTCAGCTACCAGTTATCGTAATCCATTCTTTTTGTTTCTTTCTTTTGATCCCTAATTTCGACTAGTTGTGTGGTTTAGTTCTCTGAATTATGTGAAAAAAGATTTGAATTTTGTGAGTTTTGAGTTTGGTAAATGTGTTTTTGAAAGAATTTCGTGAAATATATTAAAGACGCTTTATATTTCTTAGAATTATGTAGATAGATAACGAGATTATGTGAGTTTGTGTTTGGATTGAGTTTGTGAGATTGTGTGAGTTTGAGTTTGTGTTTATGTTCGGATTGTATGAGTTTGAGTTTGTTTTTGTGTTTGGATTGTGTAAGTTTTTTATCTCTTGTTGCTTTCGATAATGAGATTGTGTGAGTTTATGTAGATAATGAGACAGCTTTTCAAAGTTTGATATTAATTTGTTGTTGCAGGTACCTATCCAAATGGCTAAAACCAGAGGAGGATCTAATGCAATAGGTACTGAAAGCTCACCCGCTATTAAAAATGGAATATAAAAAATAAGGAGAATCTGAGGTTCAGATAGGAGATGGAATAGGAAATGTAATAGAAAATGAAGGAGGAGAAGGAGAATTTGTGGTTGAGATGGAAGAAGAAACAAGAAAAGAAAGAAGGACAAGGTGAGGCAGCTGGTGATGGTAAAGGAGAACAGGAAGCTCTGAGAGAGAAGAGGATGTTCCGTCCGTCAAAGTTCATCACTATCTCCTTTCACGACTGGGAAAAAAAATGATCTTTGTTTGGATATTTGTCTTTTGTGTTTAAGCAACTGGTATTTAGGTGCAAATGATATTTTTAGGCACAACTATGTTCGTGGATTATTTAACGAATGACGTATTTTGGGACAACTGAGTAAATCTAAGTGCAACTATGTCTTCGAAGAAATAGTTATCTCATTTGAAAATTATTTTGGTACAACTGAGTAAATCTAAGTACAACTATGTATTTTGTACCGTCAAAAGACCACATTATGACATATGGCGCCGTCAAAGAACTGACATGTGTAAAATTAATTTGTTTTTTTCCCAGCAAAAAGTCATATAGTTGTTCAGCTTGTACACAGTTGTACAAAAAATGAACATAGTTGTTTTTTTTTCTAAAAACCACAAAAATTAGTTGTTCTTTACACTAAATCAAAAAAAATTTAGTTGTATTTATGATATTACGTAATTAGAATACATTTACTATGTTATCTTGTATTTAAATGTTTGAAACCACCATTATTTCTTGAGTTTCATAATTTGTGGTTGTTATATACAAAGTAACTTTAAAAGATTAAGGTTGTTTATGTAAGAATTTGGATTTCTATGATTTAGATTTGTTTTTTTACATGTGAAGTAGATCTATATGTTAAAATTTTGTTGTTATATACAATGTAATCTTAAATGACTAAGTTTTTATAGTTTGGTTCTAAGTTTTCTAATTTAATAAAATTCTGCAAATTAAGTAAGGCAATATAATATAGTTGTACGAGTTGTATTTAGTTGTACGAAGACAAAACAACTCAAATTTGTACAAATACCACAATGAAATTAACTAGAGTTATACCTGTTAAAACTTAGTTGTATTAAACATAACAGATAAATTTCACAGACAAATACAAACACAAACACTATAATTTCTAAAATTACCATAATGAAAGCAATCAAAAATATAATTTGGTATTCCCTTATAGTTCGGGAATAAAAATGGAAAAGTAACTAACTCTCAGATTTTCCATAGGCTCACCTACCCTTATTTTACTGTATATCTTCTCAACCAACTTAACATATAATACATAAGTAATGATGTCTTCATAAGAAAAGAATACACTACCTTATCTTCTCTTGAAATCCATTGTATACTTTTTCCGATACTTGAATGGTATCCACCGTAAAAAAAGCGTATGACTTAAGTATTTTCATTGTCAACTGCAGTCCATAAATATAGTTGTACTCATTTGTCTCAGTTGCACCAAATTTTTGTATCAGTAGTTTACTATATAGTTGTATCTAATGGTTCTAGTTGTCCCATATCTGCAATACCCAACTTTTTATACAAATCTCGCTTTTTTCGGGTTAATGATAGAGGCTAGCCCTGAGCATTCGGATTCGGATTTTCGGGTTTAGGCATATAGAACCCGTTCGGGTTTTTGTACTTTTGGGTCGAGTTCGGATATTACCCGTTCGGGTTCGGGTTATTTGGGTATACCCGAACTCAAAAAAATCATGAACAAAAAAAAAAAATCTTTTTTTCTTATCATTTTATAAATTTCAGAACACATGTATATATATAAATATTTAACGTTTCACATTAGGACAAAGAAAACTAAGATGGAAAAATGGTTTAATATGTACATTTAAATGTCCAAAAGTACTGGGTTCAATTCCCCCTAGATGCATTTTTACATTTAATTCGGATTAGTTTGGAATTTATTTCGGGTTCGGGTAATATCGGGTATCCGAACCTCAGAAATACTGAACCGATTGAGTTTTACATAAAATCCGAACCCGAACTGAATCATCTACTGTGGGTCGGATTCAGATTCGAAATTTGGGTTCAGATAATATACCCAAGGCTAATAGAGGCTAGAGAATGTTTATTATATTAATTATTTTTTTAAATTTAAATTTATAATATAATATAAAAAGAATAGAATGAAATTTTAATAATATTAAAAAAAAAGGGATAGTGAGAATAAACCGGAGTTTTTAAATTAGATTTGAATCAAAAGGAGCTAGAGAGATTAAAATCCCATCAAACATAATAATAGCGCCTGAGTTTCAACGAGCACATCCATCTCCAATATTCTCAACCATGTAGTTCAATTTGATCCAAACCATGGCTCAAACCACTTAACGAGAACACTAAATCAAAAGACAACTTATTTTATAATCGGGACAAAATCATAAACCACTGATTTGCAGTGCTAATTAAACTAAATCGTGGTCATCGTGATATGTTACATCGTTACTCTTTCTAATTTACATAGCTAGTATTTATTAGAAACAAGGACCTCTATTGGTCGAACACGCGAAGTCAACTTGTAACTCCATCTGTTTTTGTTAAAAGACTTTTGATATTGTGTTATTAGCATCGCCTTAGTAGGTTATATATAAAAAAGAAGCTGATTGGTTGTTAGATGACCATGGTTTTCGTTAGAACAAAATAACCGTTCCCACAAACAACGTGGCTTAAATTATGGTACCATCTTTGGACAAGGAAACCTCAAAAAAGGTGCTAACCTGAGAAGCATTTGGCTCACTATAGATACTACGAAATCTCCCACTCATAGTAAGCGTTACGCCGGTGAGGCAAATTTTGTAAAGTTTAAACCATCTTAGACATTTCTATTCATAAGATAAAGAAACGCGAATGGTACTCCGTGAACCGAGGCAATAGTAACAAAATTACGCTTATTTATTTAACATTAAAGCCACAGCATCACCACCGACAAAATCCAACGAGACAGTGAAAGATCCAAGCGCCACTTGCAACTACACAACTCAAAAAAAAGAAACTTGCAAACACATCCCAAAAACAGAAAGCTAACACGCATTGTGTAGGCAGAAGACAGTTTTATGTACACTAAGAAAAAGTAAACCCTACCAACTCTCTCATAAAGTACACAACAAATAACTTAAAGGTTAAAAAAAGTAAGTAAACAGACAAGTGGCGGAAGATCTGGTCACCGTATTTACATCACCTCACCCGCATGTCACACACACTCCATCCAGACCAACCCCTAACGGTGCTGACTCCTTGACTCACCGCTGTACAACCTGCGAAAACCACACGTGCGATCACTTAGTGAAGCCAATCAACTCCTGATCTGACTTGAACCCTCCGATCAGCAATCCCAAACAGTTAAGTCAACGGCTATGAATGTTATTAGCACTCAAAAAAACTTTGGTTACGAGTTATGTAAGAGTTGATAATATTATACCATATGCACAAAAACGAAGGTTGCTGATTGATTTGGTAAAACAGAATAATTTTTTTTTTCATTTAATCCACGCGCCCACTAAACACAGTGCCACGTGTTCCTTCCTTTGAGCTTCGTTATCAACGCTGACACATACCAAAATATCTCGTAATATGTTAAAAAAAAACAAAAAACAATAGCCGGACTGATTCCACCGAACCGAATCATCCGATTCTTTGCTTCATAAGTCAAAAATCTTAAAAGTTAAAGCAGATCAAATGACTTGCCTCTCTATTACTAAAACATCTCAACTCTCAAGTAGTCTAAAACTTAGGTTATAATCATATACTTACAGCTTACTATATGAAATTAAGATGAAAAAATCGTAGTTACCAGTCATAGACAGATGGAGAATTTGGATGCGTGGGTTTATCGAAGATGTTGGAGCCGATGGCTCTAGTGGCGAGGTTGCTTCCGGGATTAAAGACGCTCCTCCACACGTTATCCTTACGTGGCGTTATTGGAGTGGTCGGAGTCGTCGGAGTTCCGGGGCTCACTGCCGCAGGCATAGTCAACGACCTATGCATCACCTTACTACTCCCTTCTCCTATTTCTCCCAATATCCACAAAAACACACTAATTAATATTTTTACTAACTTTAGGTTTTGAGATACAAGTGTTTGTATGCATATACTACGATAAGTTACCTTTGATATTAATGGGTTGGGTGGTGATCTTATTACGGAGGCGGCCAAGGCCACGGTCAGGCTGAGGTCCAGCCACCACATCATCCCAAAGCTTCTCTAGCAGAACCATCTTTTCTCTTTTTTTTTTTCTTTTTTTTTTTGTGCTCTTCAATGATTTTGTAGACACTAGACAGTGAAACACTTTTGGTGGTGCGTATATGACTTTTATAGACACCTTATCAAAATATCTTGATTTTTTTTTTCATATATGTAGTATTAAAATTGTTTTCTTTATATAATAAGACGTGAAGATTCCAAATTAAAAAAATTAGAAAATTATAAAATTTAATTTTAGGACAAAAGCAAAGGAGTGATGAGAGTGTGGAAAGTAGCAAAGTGCAACGTGGAAGGTGACAGAGATATAGATAAGGATGATGAGTCATGAAATGGGACCTGTAAATAAAATATCCTAGGCTCGATCCGTGAGATTATCACTACTAAATGGTAATTATTGAAACTTCGTCAAATTCATAATACAATACATAACTTCGTCTTTGACCATTTGTACACCCTTTCATGAACAACCCTTAAAATTCTCATGCACTCAAATGATCAAATCAAACAAACAATAGAGAACGTGAACATATTTTCTTGTGCAACAAGAACATGAACTTTAATTAAGTATTGGAAGTGGAAGGCAGTGCTAGTTATGGTCAGAAATTTTGGGAGCCAAATAGTTACATTGTCCGTGTCTTATGGAATGGGCAAAACTAAAGGTTATACAGTATGCAGGATTCAGAAGAGAAAAAAAAAAGTTAATTATTAAACTTATCCAACGACAGTAAAAATAAAAGTAACACTTACGAATGATGGTTCAGTCAGTGAATTAATAAGGAGCCTAAACCAAAGTTAAATAGCAGAAAATACATTGTAGTGCTAGGAGGGATACGAAGACCACATAAGTTTTTCTCCTGGCTGTATAATGAAATCGATGTTCCATCAAAAGTATAAAATGGTAAACTCGGGGTCTTCAGTTTCTCATCATTGTTTTCTTTAATCACATTGCTCGTTTTCCTAGAGAATATGGTTTGCTCCTAGGAGTAGATTAAATCTAATTGGAAAAAAAAAAAAAAGAGTACCCAAATGGCCAAATCTATGTATATCATTCACAAATGTCCAAAGGCATGGGAAGATGTTTCCATATGAACAGCCTAATTGGGGACGAAAGTGAAGAGAGAGTGACTACGACCGACACGTGGGCCGTCAGATGCAGCCATCACATGACTGTTTTTAACCATATCACAAAAGTGTATTTTATCTCACGAGTCACGATCAAACGTAACCTTTAGGCAGTCCCTAAAAATATAGAGAAATGTACATTTTAACATACTTTTTGAAATTGTAGTTACACTCTTACTAAGTAACATATTTGTTAGAAATTAATTAATCAAAACTTAGAAACTATAAATAACTACCTTCATTGACTTCACAGCTGGTTTCAGTTTCATAGTAAACATACACACTACGAGGCTCTTCGTTTTATCGCCGCAGAAACTGCAAGTGCTTTTGTTTGTTTGGCTACCACATGTACATGCAACATGCAACATGCAGCTAATATTATAAACATTGTTTTGATTCAGCGGCCGCAATTGCATCTGCGTGCAGCAACCAAACGAACAAGTTCTACATATATGAATTTTGTTGGATTATATCTAAAATCATTCTGATGCAAAAAGACTAATTCAAAAATCTCATAATTTGAATATCATTATAATTTAAGAGATCTTAAATAAATATTAACAAAGACCAAATCTGAATCGAAATGAACACAGATAACTCAACCTCTATTAAATTCCATAACCAAATGATATATAAGTTATATTAAATTTTAAAACTAATTCACTTCATTTTTATATTATAAATACATCTTTGTTTAGAAATCTATTTTGCGGTTTTCTCCTATATATATATTACATTTTTCAGATTTGCGTGTAACCAATCCATTTAAATCGGAATCCAATAGCTTAATTTAGGTATGTTTAAATATGGAATACATGTAATTTTACATATATATATATACACCTTTATGTTTTCTACTTAAAAAAAACAAAAAAAAACATCAATTCATTTATATATCTTGTAAAATGAACAAACCATCTCAAGTCTCGTTAACTGTACTACTTATCTTTTCCCTTCTTGTGTTAGGTTTGTATTTTTTTTTAGATTTGTTGATATAATAAAATTCATTGTATTTACAATGAATTTGATTAATCAATACCATTATGTTTCCGTAACATATCAATCAAACTATATTATATTTAAAACTGATTTCAGAATTAATTTTCATCATAGAAGCCCATTATAGTTTAGTTATTTTTATTTCAGATTGATGTCAGATCCAAAAACTAATTAACTGTTTTGTCTTAGATTTAGAAATCAATCTCCAAATATATTTTGAAAATTTTGGTTAATTATCTTTTATAAATTGTATATACAGAAACTGAGATTTCTGTTTGAAATATATACAGGAACAGGAGTTGAAGGAAAATCATGTGTCAGGCGTTCTTTTAATAAAAATAACACATGTTCATTCACAAAATGTGACGCTAGGTGTGCGCAGTTGTATAAAGGCCATGGTGACTGCCGTCATGGTGAGAGACCTACAGACAAACCAGGAACATTAAGGTGTTACTGCACGTATCCTTGTTGAAAGACCCTACGAGTGCACATGCCTGCCTTTTATCGTTGCCGTTAATTTTTTTTGTGTGTGTACCGTAATCATCAAATCATATTCATGATAAGTTGCATTTATAATATAATGTATGGTCCGACTTTTTGTACTAGTATTGTTACTAAATTATTGAATAAGAAATAAAAGTTGGTATTCCTGTACGTTAGTAATTTCATTTTCACATGGAGTTGCATGCACCAATTCATTCCACATGATCGAATGAAACTAACTCGCTTGGTTACAAGGATGGTGCATATAAACTAAGGATTTAATTCTCTTGTACTCCTATCCCAAAAATTCTTTTCTACATTATTCACCTTAATTCTACATACCTCTCTACTTTTTCAATAATTCTTAATCTCAGTTTTGCTTTTTGTCTTCTTTTGCATTATTTAAATAAAGTAGATATATTGAATATATTTTTTAAAAAACAGAAAAAACAACCAATCACAATTCATCTCTTTCCCCACTCAAAACCAACCACCCGTACGATCCACGAAAGAAATTTTTTCCACCATTGAAGCTCGTTTGAAGTAATTTCTTGGTCTATTCAACTATTTTTGTTCAATTTTAACGTATTTGAAACTTGTTTATGGTGTAGGTAGTGTTGATGTGTTAGATTTGCAATGTGTTCTAATTTGGGGACATTCTTAGATTTGTTATAAATTCGTTTTTTTGTTTGTTAATCTTGTTAATTCTCATTTGTTCAAGTCTATTAGAGTCAGAGTACGTTTTTAAATTATGGACCTAGTGGTTGAATCAAGCTACATAGAAATTGGATTAGGTTTTCTCGTTTTTGCAGATGTAGGTACAACAGATATTAACTGATACAACTGAAAGAAAACGAAAACTATTCTATTGTTAGTTTGCATTCTATTTGCAGGGAGTAGTGAATAATAATCTTCGCACATTCATTCATTTTGATTATGGAAGAAATTATTTAAACAATGAAGATGAAGTACAATGGATTTCAAGACATGCTCTTTTGATGAAAGCACCTATTCAGCAGGTTACTTATTCTGCATTGGTTGATAAGATATGCAAGAAGATGATGGTAGCTGCAGGGACGAAGATGAAGTTTAGCTACATTCCAGTTTCAGTGAATCCTAAAAAACCAATATATATCTGTGATGATGATCTTTTGTGTTATCTAGAATGGAATCAAACTGAATTTGATGTAATGCATGTGGAGCTGGATAAAGATGACGAACAACATCAAGGGTGTGAACAAAATGGAGTTGGTGAAGCTTGTGAAGCTGGTGAAGTTGCAGAAACTGGTAAAATTGCAGAAACTGGTAAAGTTGCATACCACAGACGAGAAGGATTCCTTCCCTAGGAGAACATGGAATAAAAAAGAGAAAAACTATTACTCGAAGCTTGTATGATGTTTTCCGTGATTAATTTCTAGATCACTTTGATGTTCGTAACAGTTTTTGGTTGTAAGTCTCGATTGTTCTCTTTTTTTGTTCAAAGACTGGTTTCTGCAGTTACAGTACAACTGACTGTAACATTTACAACTAGGGTACACCTACATTTAATTTAAAACTCTAACAATTTTTATATTCGTAGTACAACTAAAGTACAACTAAATATAACTTTGAACTTTATAAGTACTAAATTTTAAAATTCAACTAAATCCAACTATTTTCATGTTAGTGAATACAAAGAGAACAACTATTATGGTCACTTTGACCATGTAAATTTTATGGTCACTTTGATTGTCCTACATAGAGCAAATATTCTTAATGCTTTGATGGTCACTTTGCTATTTTCATCCAAGTAATTATGTCAAAACATGTAAATCAGTTATTTTAGACATATTATCTTATGAAACTGTATAAAATGTATTATAATTAACTAATGTGAAAATTACAAACTATAAAAATTTAATTTATTGTATGGTACAACTCGTAATAAGGTAAAAGTAGTAAAATACAACTATGTTTATGCTTGTACAACTATAAGTTTGAAGTACAATTACATGAAAAATTTGGCAAAATTTTATTATTTTCAAAACATGTGTTAAATGAGATTCATTTTAAAATAATTTTTTTAAAGACATGTGGTAAATGAGTTTACTGAGATTCATTTTCATCCACATCAAATTCATTTTAATCCATTTTTACACAATTTATTTTTAATCCATTTTTTATACAATTTATTTTTAACCCATTTTTTACACAATTTATTTTTATTACATTTTTCACGTTTTAAATAAATTTCAATAATCTATTTTATAAAACGGTCTCAGTTGTACCAAAAATATTTCAGTTGTACCCAAAATATTCCAGTTGTACCTAAAAATCTCAGTACCAAAAAACATCGACATACAATCCAAACCAAAACATCCAATACAATCCAACCAAATCCATTACAAAACAAGTACCAACCAAATCCATTACAAAAAAAGCACACACAACTATGATTCACTTTCAGGTTCATACTTTCTTCTTTCCCCTCTTTCCCTTTGTATACGGACTCTTCAAGTATTTTGAAGGTTGGCTTGTTCTCTTCATCTTCTTAATACAAGTCTGCAACGTCCAGTCATCGCTTATAGCATCAGCCTCTTCTCTAGTTTCTGCTTCATCTTCTTCACCAGTCACCTCCTCATTTCCTGCTACTGCATCTGCTGAAGCTTCACCAACCATCTCACCACCATCTTCTCCAGTTTCTGCTGAAGCTTCATCAACCTCTTCTCTTGTTTCTGATCTTCCCCAAGGATTTTCTCTAACTCAACTATGGTTTTGTTCTCCTCGGACCTTGATGATAACTTACAACAACTTTGTATAATTGCTTTGCTCTAAGTAAAACTCTGGATGTATTGGTTGAGTATCCTCATCATTATCCTGCAAATCCACAAAGACAACTGTAATGAATAGTTGTACCCGTAGTTGTACAAGCAATCTTATTTGTACAAAAACACAAAGGTCCCTATTCCAATCCTACTGACCAAATTTCATTCTATTTACCTGTGGTAGCCATGGAGGATTAAGCTGTTCTTCGTTTGACGTGGCCGAGGAGGAGAGATTTCTGATGGTAAATGAGGCGGAGTTGCTTCACCCATTGCTACTGGCGGAGGAGATGTGATTGTTTCAGGAAGAGGAGAAGCGATTGAGGCTGCTGGAGGAGAAACGATTGAGGCTGCTGGAGGGGGAGCGGTTGAGTCTGGCAAATGAGGAGGTTTTTCTGGATTGTTCATTCTCCTTTTCTTCGAAGTTATACAATTTCTCATTTTGGGTGGCATCGATATACCTGGGATTAACAAAAGAAACAGATTTTTTTAATCTAATTTTGAGTTGAAATCATAGTTTACAAACTCTAATTTCATATGAGATTTTAGAGGCTTACCTTTGAAAGAGAGAAGAAACTGAAAAAATAGATCAGATTTGATTAAGATGCTGAGAAAATAGATGAGATGTTTGATCGGAGAAGATCCACAAGATATCGTTCAAAATTTTTTTGGTTCACCGGAGAAGAAAGAAGGAGAAATAGATCGGGAAAGAAAAAAATTAAAAGATAAAAATTTAGATCCAATTTTAGTGAATAATCTGAATGGTTCTTGGTTGGGTTGGTAATTATCAAAATTTCTACAAATTTTATGGTCATTCACCAATTTTTCCATTAAAAAGAAAAATAAATAAATTAGTTATTATAGGAGGGAGAAACGAGAAAATGATTTTTGGGATAGGGGCACAAGAGAATTAAATCCTATAAACTAATACCCCTTTTAAAACATAAGTTGTTTTAACTAAAAATACGAATAATAAAAAATATTTATTTTTAAAAAATTATTAATTATTAAATAAAATTGCATAATATAAATAAAAAGAAAATATGAAATTAATCTAAAAATTGTCTAGAAAGTTGAAAACGTTTTATATTATGAAACAAAAAAAATCTCTAAAACATCTTATATTATAAAACAGAGAGAATATATTATATAGCTTCACGATGGGAAGAGGATCGAGAGTCTACCACATCGCGGGCAAAGATTGTCAGGCTTGCAATCGACTCTTGAAGCTAGCCATTGGCTTAGAAAGTAAATGGTTTTTTTTTAATCATCATATAGAATCAAAGAGTCTGAAACAAAACAATCCGAAGCAAAAAGAGCAAGACTAAAAAAACTAAGTGAAACAGAGCATTATTCCTCCGCCCGCACTTGATCATGAAGTCAAGATGGCCCTCCAAGTGCTAAATAAGACTGAAACCTACTATCTTGTGTGACGCTCTTTGCTATATCCGAAGCTTCTTGTTTGCGGAAGTTGTCACTTGATGACACTCCCAATAATGAAATCCACTCAAGATACTATGGATGTCCCGTAGAATATAACAGTATTGTGACCACTCTTGAGGCTTGTTGATAGCCGCTACCACTGCAGCATCATCAATGCTACTTCAATCTTTGTAACAGGAATGTTGTAAAAACCGATCAAACTGACCAATAACAAACTCGAATCGAATGCGGAATAAAAAGATTAAACTGATAAACTCGAGAATCAAAGAAGAAAAGAGACGACACGAGATTTAACGAGTTCACGCTTCCATGTTGGAAACGCTACGTCTCGCCGGAGGAAACCTCTTCGGTAATCCACTAGAACAACGGTCAATACAGTTTACAAAGCTCTCTCTTATCTTTCTTCTCTCTTGATTACTCTCTCTCTCTCTAATCTCCCTCTGATCAAGATCTAACTGACTTCTGATCCAGCTTAAGAGAAGATAAGAACTTCGAGTAAAAGATAAAAGACAATTCTACCCACGGCCGTTCGTAACAACTACCAACCGTACCAGTCACACGTGACGCTCACACGTGCAAACTTGAGCTTGAGCCAAACCCTCTCATACACCGAGAGTATTTACCACACTTAAGCATTCATGTAGTTGAATCTGAGTCATAACACTTCAATTCTCCACCTTGAATCTGATTCTTCTACTTAGCTTCAACCTTGTCTAGTCTTGGATTACCTTCCTCCGGAACTTGAATTTAACCACTCAATCCCTCAAAGTGCAAACACCTCAAACCCCGAGCTTCACCACTCAGTCTTAGAACTCAACCGCTCCACCCTGAGTTCAACCACTCAGTAAAAAAACTTGATACTTACAAACTTGTAACCCGGAGCATCTCCAGTGCTCCATCCAATTTATCCACCAGAAGTACCTTAGTAAAGATATCAGCTGGATTGCATTCACTAGCAATTTTAACCACCTTTACCTTACCTTCAGCATGATATCTCTGATAAAATGCAACCAAATATCGATATGCTTGGTCCTCTCATGATGAACCGAGTTCTTTGCCAATGAGATTGCACTTTGAGAATCAGAGTGTACCTCTACAAAACTTTGAGAGAAGCCAAGTTCAGCTGCTAACCCTTTAAGCCAAAGGGCCTCTTTCACCGCTTCTGTTAAGGCCTATACTCAGCCTCTGTTGACGAAGAGACACCACTTTCTGCAGTCTTGACTTCCAACTGATGGTGTTCCCTCCTACCGTGAAAACATAACCAGTGGTAGATCTCCTGGTACCACTATCACCAGCATGATCCGAGTCACAATACCCTCGCTGCACGAAATCATCTTGTATTTTGTAACATAAGCTTCTTTTCTCTGGTCCTCTTATGTACCTCAAGACCCACTTAGCCGCCTCCCAATGACTCTTAAGAGGTTAACCCATGTACCTGCTTATAACTCCAACATGATATGCCAGGTCCGGCAGAGTGCCTATCATCCCATACATAATACTACCAACAATGTTAGCATATGGAATCACCTTCATCTACTCGACTGTTCTTCATATTCCTCATCAGTAGCCGCTCTTAGTTTGAAATGAGCTCCCATTGGTGTAGCTACTGATTTAGCTTGATCCATATGAAAAGTCTTTAATACCTTTTTCACATAACCTTCCTGAGACAAAACCAAAGTCCCTGCAACTCGATCCTATGATCTCCATACCCAAAACTTCTTCGCATCCCCTAAGTCTTTCATCTCAAATTCCTGACTTAGCAACTTCTTTAACTCTTGAACATGAGACTTGCTTACTGATGCAAATCAACATGTCATCTACGTATAATAACAAATATACGTATAAACCATTCTCTAGTTTTCTCCAATAAACACAGCTATCATAGGCACTCTTGCTATAGCCTATTCCCCTCATGAATTCATCAAATCTCAGATTCCACTGCCTAGGAGACTGTTTAATACCATACAAAGATCTTCTGAGAAAAACATACCCAATTAGGATGCTTTTTGTCCTCAAACCCTCCGGTTGAGCCATCACTATATCTTCATCCAAGAAACCATGCAGGAATGTCGTCTTTACATCCATTTGTTGAAGCTCCATATTGAATTGTACCACCATTGATAGCAAACACCGGATTGATACATGCTTAACCACCGGTGCAAAGATTTTAGAGTAATCTACTCCCTCCTTCGGGTATAACCCTTTGCGACCAAACAAGCTTTAAACCTCGGAGCTTCAACACCAGGGGATACCAGGCTTTCGAGTGTAAACCCATCGACAACCAACCACTTTAGCATTCTCCAGTTTCTCTCCAAGATCCCAAGTGTGATTTTTCTTCATTGAAACCATTTCTTCTTTCATGGCTTCATTCCATTTTTCCCAATCAGGATCTAACAAAGCTTCCTTATAAGATCCTGGTTCTTACTTTCCTCCATCTTCAGTATAATAGGCAAATCCCACCATATTAGACTCTTTATACCTTCTATTAGCTTTAATGGCTCTTTTCCCTCGATCCCTGACTAACTGATAATCACTTAGATCTTCTTCCTTAAATTCTATAGTCTCCTCTTCTTCCAATATCTCACTTTGATCCTGTGATGATTCACCACAGACTAGAACCTTTTCTGCAGAAACATCAGTATTCGATGTAACTCCACCTTGATCAAACGAACTTGAACTAACTCTTGATTCTGAAAGTCCAAGCCAAGACGTCGAACTGTGAACCATATTTTGCATCCTTGTACATAATTTCTTCTCTGAAATAACATTTCGACTTATGACACACCTCCCTTCTTCTGGAACCCACACCTTATATCCTTTAACACCTTCAGGATAACTGGTGAAATATCCCTTCTTCGCTCTAGGATTCAGCTTGCCTTGATCAGCATGAACATAGACTAAACAACCAAATTTCCTGAGAGAACTCAAATCTGGCAATCTTGATGTCCACCTCTCTTCTGGAAGATCACACTCAATCGCTGTAGAAGGTGATCTATTAATCAAATATACTGCAGTAGAGGCTGCTTCTGCCCAGAATTTCTTCTCCATGCCACTCTCACTAAGCATACTCCTCACCTTGTCCATTATGGTACGATTCATTCTTTCTGCGATTCCTTTTGTTGAGGAGTATAAGCACAAGTACTGTGTCTTACAATACCCTCATCTTTACAAAATTTATCAAATTACTGATTACAGTACTCTAAACCATTATCGGTTCTCAGCTTCTAAACCTTCCTCTCAGATTGAGTCTCCACCATCTTCTTCCAATCCACAAATTTCTCAAAAGCTTCATCTTTCCTCTTAAGAAAATAAACCCACGTCTTCCTCGAGAAGTCATCAATAAACGAGATAAAATATTAACAATTCCTAAACGATACCGGATTGTGTGGAGACCCCCATAAGTCTGAATGAACATACCCCAATTTCTCTTTCGTAATGCTGAGCTGGTGAGAAACTTACTCTGTGGTTCTTCCCAAAAATACAGTTTTCACAAAACTTTAACTCTCTGATGACGTCTCTTTTCAAACATCCTTTCTTCACAAGAACCTCAAGCCTCTTTGACTCATATGACCGAGACGGACTGTGCCACAAGTCAGTCTCTTCCTTGATAATTCTGAAGCATACGACTCAGCAATATCTGTTTCTCCTTGCAGAATATAAAGTGTATCCCTCTTTTGCCCTTTTAGAATGGTCGAACACCCTTTGATAACCTTCAGAATACCATCTTTAGACTTAAACCAGCATCCCTTATCCTCCAGTGTTCCCAAGGATATCAGATTCCTGACGTAGATGGCATATATCTCACATCTGTTAAAACCTCAAAAGCACCATCTGAATCCTTGATCTTCACACTATCAATTCCTTTAACATGTGACAAAGAATCATTTCCCATCTTCAAATATCCAGAATGCACCTCCTTAAAATCATAAAACCAATCTCTCCTTGGGGACATATGAAATGAGAAACTTGTGTCCAAAACCAACTCATCAGCTTTACCACCAGATGTCACCATGCTTTAGACCGAGATCTTCCCTTACCTTTATTACTCTGACCATTATATTTCTCCTCAGATCTTCCTCTTGCAAAATGACCTTCTGAGACTGACTTGTTGTTCTGAGCTACCTCCCTCTCTTTATCTCTAGCAGCTACCATGACATCATCCAGTCTCAACTTCTCTCTACCAGTACTATACTTCAATGTCTCAACCAGACTATCGAATCTAGCAGGTAAAGAACTCAGCAAAATTATAGCTTGTACCTCATCAGAAAATTTGATCTGCAAACGATTAAGATCCACTACAATCTTCAAGAAGTCGTCAATGTTATCATCGATCCTCTTGTTTTCGTGCATCTTAAACGTGTAGAAGTTCAACTGTGAATACACGCGATGCGGATGAGAAGTTGGCATGAACATCTTATCCAACGTTGACCACGCTTCTGCTGCGGTTTCACACAGCTCGATGTTCCTCAGCATCTTATCTGCAACATTCAAGAAGATTATATTCTTTGCTTTATCACACCGCTCTAATCTAGCTGCCTCATCTGCTTCACGTTTCTTTTTCTTTTCAGGATCTTGAGCCTCTTCCTCCGTGAGAGGCGGAGATGGAACCTTCTCAATTAACCCATCTTTCAACCCGATCACATTATGATGAGCTCGAATCCTCGTCTTCCACAGAGAGAAATCCCCTGAACCATCAAACACCGCGATCGGAACCCCAGACATCTCGTTCAATCAAACTTCGCCAAAACCGTAGCTTTGATACCAATTGTTGTAAAACCTGATCAAACTGACAAATAACAAACTCAAATCGAATGCGGAATGAAAAGATTAAACTGATAAACTCGAGAATCAAAGAAGAAAGAGACAACACGAGATTTAACGAGTTCACGCTTCCAAGGTGGAAACGCTACGTCTCGTCGGAGGAAACCTCTCCGGTAATCCACTAGAACAACGGTCAATACAGTTTACAAAGCTCTATCTTATCTTTCTTCTCTCTTGATTACTCTCTCTCTCTCTCTAATCTCCCTCTGATCAAGATCTAACTGACTTCTGATCCAGCTTAAGAGAAGATAAGAACTTCGAGTAAAAGATAAAAGACAATTCTACCCACGGCCGTTCGTAACAACTACCAACCGTACCAGTCACACGTGATGCTCACACGTGCAAACTTGAGCTTGAGCCAAACCCTCTCATACACCGAGAGTATTTACCACACTTAAGCATTCCTGTAGTTGAATCTGAGTCATAACACTTCAAGGAAGGATTAGGAGAGCATCCAACGACCACCTGGAACATCTGAGTGCAGCAAATGGACAAGTAAATGGTTTAAATTATGAATGCTAAAGTATTCTTTTCCCCACCCTTATGGTTGACCAGTTAAGTCTTAGGAAAATGGACTTGTACACCCAAGCCCAAGTATAATTCATATTTCCAGTCGCCCATATTTTTGTTAAGTTTCCACTCGAATCTTTTCGTCATCGTTCGTCTTCACACTTTCATGTAAAAAAAACGTTACATGGATTATTTGTCTTATCATTTTTTGTTTATTTGGATTCTTGATCAATTAGTGACTTCGTATAGATTTAAAAAAAAAAGTCAATAGAACTCACATGCTACTAGTCTCAAACCGGAGTTCACGGGTGTTGGATATGAGCTTTACCCCCAACATTTCAGGAAGCCCAAACAGAAGATTGACCCAGGAAGTGAAGGGCCTGAAGTCATGAACCTGGCTCATCTGGCCGTAGGGGCAAAATCGTCATTTTATAGAAGAGACAGAGGGGACCCTAGGTCAATGGCCCACTATAAATACTAGATGTCATTGTCATAGCTGGGGATCCGAAATCTTGGCAATCAGAGAGAAAAGAACATTTATTTTCGTATTAATTGCGATTAAATCTTTCATTGTATTTCCCGAACACTCTCACCTTCGATTATACGTTAATAAAAGGACCAGTTCTGATTTATCCCTAAGAATGTTCGTGTTATTTACATTATCGATTTCATGCATCAACAATTTGGCGCCCACCGTGGGGCTAGACAGATTCCTTTCATTTGACGAATAGAGTTTGAAGACAAAGGCGTTTTCGGAAAACCAAAAGCATGTCTCATACCGATCTTTCCAGCAACGAAGGCGTCGACTCCTCCGCACCACGCTCTCCCGCAGCTCGCGTCGTGTCCCCTAGGCCAACCATATGGGACCTCACCCGCTAGAGGACGCTCCAACTCCAAGGCGTCAATCCAACTCACCCGCTCCGATCAATCACGAAACCAACGGCACTATCCCTCCTGTTCGTGCAGCCGCTGGCGTTAATCCAACCGACCGCGAAGCCGTAGGCGCTATGCGCGTCGCTCCGACCAATGGCCTAGCCAATGGCGCTATCACTCCTGATCGTGCAGCTGCTGGCGACACTCCGATTAACCGCAAAGCTATAGGCACTACGCCTATCACTCAACCTCATCACACATCTGCACGAGTTATTGTCAACCAAGACGCACTCGATGCAGCCGTAAGAAGAACCCTGGACCGGATGAGCGGTCAAGCAGCGCAAATGGCATCTCAAGGATGAGCACAATGCCGCTACCATTCCGTGCCAATGTCGCTACCATTCCGCGTGCAGAGAACCACGCCAATGGAAGGCCCTGATTCTCGTCGATCGTCGTTAGACCCAATGGCGAGCAGCTGAGAGTGCGTTTCCAAACTGAGCAGATGCTCTCAGATGCACCGTGTGACAAGCGCAGCACCAGAACTGGAGACCGTGCTGGCAGAGGCGCGACGTTCGCCTTTCACCACAAGATTCTCAGGTGTCGGAGTAAGATGCAACCCCGACACCAACAAGAACAAGCCGATACCGTACGACGGAAAGGGGGACCCCACTGTCTTCCTGAAGTCGATGTCCATCCACATTGGTAGTTTATACTTCTCACCAGAAGAAGAATACGCGGGAAGTTGTCAACTGTTCGTCGATAGCCTAACTGGCGAAGCATTGAACTGGTTTTCAAGGCTTAAGGCCAACTCGATCGATTGCTATGAAGCACTAACAACCACCTTCCTTCAGCATCACCAATGCTTCATGCATGTGCCTGCGTCAAATGCCGACTTATGGAGAATATACCAAAAGCACAATGAGTCGCAGCGGACTTTCATGGCCACGTTTAAAGGAGTCGTATCTCAGCTCGCTATCATTGATGACGCTGCAATAGGTGTACTAAAGAACGCACTTTCTCACGGGACCAGGTTCAAAGAAGACCTAACAATCCTACCTGTCACATCCTTGGGAGAAGTCCTTACGCACGCAAATCGATACATCGAAGTGGAGGAAGACAAGGGAAAAGTAAACCTGAACCAAGCCAATGCGGTAAAGAAAGCGCCCGAAAAAAACCCGAGCTCGAAAAACATGGCCGTAGAAGAGTACTATGAGCCATGCCAGCATTGCAATCGGGATTACGCATGAGGCACGTGTCCTTCGCCAGGTGAAGAGGAAGCTGCGGCACGAAATGATCGAGCACGAGAAAAGGAAGCTGCGGCACGAAATGATCGATGGATCAATATGATCATGGGTGGATTATCTACATGTCGCGATTCTGTTTGGTCGATTCAAGCTTACTATCGCGAAGCAGAAACAAAGCGCAGCTGGCCCTCCCATAGCAACACGTTTAAAAGGTCCTCCGATCCTATTACGTTTACTGAAGAGGAAGCACGCAACGTAAGTCCAAACAACGATCCGCTGGTCGTAGAAATGGTGATTGGGGAGAGCTCGATGACAAGAATTCTTATTGACACCAGGAGCTCGGTCAATGTAATATTCAAGGACGTTCTGATCTAAATGGAGATTGATCTTCGCAGCACGACACATGAAACGCAACCTCTAACGGGATTCGATGGAGACACTACAATGATTGTTCGAACCATAACACTTCCAATTTACTCCGGCGGCACGATGCAATGCTTCAACTTCACAATTGTGGATAAACCCATCGTCTACAACATCATTCTCGGAACACCATGGCTCCATAAGATGCGTCCTGTAGCTTCAACTTACCACCAATGCGTCAATTTTCCAAACGCATACGGTATCTACACGCTCCACGGAGATCCCGTGATGGCGCGAACTTGCTCCATCATCATGAAAAAGATGCGGAACGCAAGGACTTTCGTAATTGCTGAATCAGCACCACCGCGAGATCCACACACACCACCTCCGAAAGAATATGTAATCCAAGTCAACATCGATTTGTCCGACCCCAAGTGCTGCGTCGGAATAGGCGCCGAGCTACCTTCGGCTTTGAGGGACGAGCTCATTCAATTTTTGTGAAAAAATGCAACTACCTTCGCTTGGATGATAGACCATATGACTGGAATCGACCCTAGCATTACCAGCCACGAGCTCAACGTTGATCCGACTTACAATCCCGTTAAGCAGAAGCGTCGGAAGCTCGGTGCGGAGCGCACAACTTCGGTCAATGACGAGGTATGAAAGCTGCTAGATGCTGGTTCGATTACGGAAGTTCACTATCCGGATTGGCTGAGTAACCCGGTTGTGGTTAAGAAGAAAAACGGTACGTGGAGAGTATGCGTTGACTTCACGGATCTCAACAAAGCCAGTGTGAAAGATAGTTTTCCTCTGTCGCACATTGACCAGCTCGTCGAAGCCATAACTGGAAACAAACTGCTATCTTTCATGGATGCGTTCTCTGGATACAACCAGATAATGATGCACAAGGATAATCGTGAGAAGACTGCGTTTATTACTGAACAAGGCACTTTCTGCTACAGAGTAATGCCCTTTGGATTGAAAAACGCGGGAGCGACGTATCAGAGACTGGTGAACCGAATGTTTGCAAGCTAACTTGGTCGAACAATGGAAGTCTACATTGACGACATGATAGTCAACTCAGCTCAAGCCGTAGACCATGTCACACACTTGAAGCAGTGTTTCGAGATACTCAACAAGTACAACATGAAGCTCAACCCTGCTAAGTGCACATTTGGCGTAACTTCCGGTGAATTCCTGGGATTCCTCGTCACAAAACGCGGTATAGAAGCTAATCCAAAGCAGATTTCAGCAATTATCAACCTTCCTTCCCCGAGAAACACCCGCGAGGTGCAACGTCTTACTGGACAAATCGCCGCTTTAAATCGCTTCATCTCCCGCTCAACGGAAACAATTGTTTTTAGTGGGATGAAAAATGTGAATCAGCATTCAAGGAATTAAAAGACTATCTCTCATCTCCACCATTACTTGCTAAACCAGAACAAGGAGAAACTCTGTATCTCTACATCGCCATCTCTTGTTCGGCTGTAAGTGGCGTGCTTGTCAGAGAAAATCACGGCGAGCAGCAACCCTATCTTTTATGTGAGCAAGACCCTCGATGGCGCCGAACTCCGATATCCGACTCTTGAGAAGCTCGCATACGCAGTCGTAATTTCAGCTCGAAAGCTCTGCCCCTACTTCCAATCTCACACTGTCGAAATCTTAACAAATCAGCCTCTACGGACAATTCTTCAAAGCCCGAGCCAGTCAGGACGCCTTGCAAAATGGGCAGTCGAGTTGAGTGAATACGATATAGAGTACAAGAACCGCATGTGTGCCAAATCACAAGTTCTCACAGATTTTCTCGTTGAACTCTCTCCCGAACTCGAAGCTGACTCCCCTCAACCCAAAATATGGACACTTCACGTAGACGGCGCTTCGTCAAAGATGGGTTCAAGAGCAGGCGTACGTCTAACTTCGCCTACCGGAGAAGTATTGGAGCAATCATTCCGTCTTGCTTTCTCTGCTTAAAATAACGACGCTGAGTTCGAAGCACTAATCGCTGGATTGCGCCTCGCGCACGGGATTGGAGTCAAAAAGATCCAAGCTTATTGTGATTCACAACTAGTTACGCACCAGTTTAATGGAGATTATGCTGCAAGACACGCACGCATGGACGCTTACCTCAAGGTCGTCCGCGACTTATCTCAGAAGTTTGAATCCTTCGAGCTCGTCAAGATTCCACGAAGTAACAATGCTCCGGTGGACGCACTCGTGACGCTCGCTTCTCCTTCTGATCCTGATCTCCGAAGAATAATACCTGTGGAAAGCATCGATCAACCAAGTATCGACGTCAACTTATTGCCCCCTACTCCAGCCAAGTTTCCTGAAGTAGCGCCTTCAACAGACACACCAATAAACCTGTTCCACGTCTTAGCAATCGCACGAGTAATCCCAACACCAGCCCCAGCTCAAGTTCCTGATACTTCTGCAGATAACGACTGGCAATCCGAAATTATAGCCTACATCGCTGACAGAATAGGTCCAAAAGATAAGTGGGAAACTCGGCGTTTGTGTGCTAAGTGCACCCAGTGTACGATGTTAGACGGCAACTTATTTCGACGAGACGCTACTGGCGCTTTCCTCATCTGCATCAACAAGAAGGACATCAACGATATCATGCGCGAAGTCCACGAAGGCGCATGCGACAATCACTCAGGTGGTCTCGCCTTGGGACTTCGAATCCGTCGCAATGGACATTTATGGCCAACTATGGTAGCCGATTGTTCCACATTTGCAGCCAAGTGAGAAAAATGTCAGCGTCATGCTCCATTCATCCATTCTCTGCCCGAACTTCTGCGAACAACGTCACCACCTTACCCCTTCATGCGATGGGAGATGGATATTCTCGGTCCGCTAACACAATCTAACCAGAACAAGTTTCTCTTGATCATGACAGACTACTTCACCAAGTGGGTTGAAGCAGAATCGTATATCTCGCTAAAATCAAATGAAGTCCAGAATTTTGTCTAGAAAAACATCATATGCTGACATGGGCTTCCGTACGAGATCGTATGTGACAACGACCCACAATTCATTTCCCTGTAATTCGAAGGATTCTGTGCTGGATGGCAAATTCGCCTTAGCCAATCGACTCCAAGATACCCGCAGGGCAACGGACAGGCAGAGGCAACCAACAAGACCATAATTGCCGGAATCAAGAACCGACTCGATGCCAAGAAGGGCCTATGGGACGACAAACTCGACGGCGTCCTATAGTCTCATTGAACTTCCCCGCGCACGTGTACCATTCGAACACCATACTCTTTCGCCTACGGCATGGAGGCACTCGCACTGGCCGAAGTAACAATCCCCACGCTTCGACGATCGATGCTTGTTCATAATCCTGATTTGAACAGCCAAAAGCTGTGTGACAGACTCCTATTCGTCGAAGAAGACCGCGACCAAGCTCTACTTCGCATCCAGAACTACCAGCAAGCTGCCGTAAAATTCTACAACAAGAAAGTCAAATCTCGCTACTTTGCCGAGGGTGATCTCGTCCTCCGCAAAGTCTACGAGAATACAAGAGAAAAGAACGCTTGAAAACTTGGCGCACATTAGGAGGATCCATACTTAATCTCGAAGATTGTCAAACTCGGCGTCTACCAGTTACTCGAGATGAATGGCACTCCAGTCCCGAGATCGTGGAATTCCGCCAACCTCAAGCGCTACTATCATTAGTCCGCCAGTCGCAAAAAAACAGATCGATCTACCGAGCATTTCTATGTAATCCGAACTACAAATGGTTTGATCCCTTTCGAGGGTACGTAGGCAGCCTTTTACGAGGTCCAACTATAATTTTAATAAAAATAAAAAGTTTCACAACGAAACACACTTGAGCAATCTATCGACTCTTATTCTGACCCCCTGGCCAGGCGCACAGCTCAAAAACGCGCTCCGCATGAGTGCAGTGGTGAAATAATCCACGTCCTAACTTTGGTAGGACATTTTAAGCCGAACCCAAACTCGCAACGAGCTAGCAGGACTCAAAGTGAGTAAGTCGAGACCCCGACTCGCACACTCGCAATTCCTGTAGCACCCACAAGATAAGCCGGTCAAGCGTACCGCACCTAAAAAGTACGACAAGCTCGTCTTGTCTACTTGAGACGTTTCGGGGAGCAACATATCCAGGGTAAGCCAGGAGACGTCCTGCACTGCAAAATATGCTTTGTAAACAACAAAAATGTCGCATCTTTATTGTACGCAATAATCAAACTTTGTGTGATCATTCAAAAGCAACTTCATCATAATGAAGGAAACGAAAATCGGCAATAATCAACCATTGCGCAGAAATCGTCTATAAAATACGAATGACCGAGTCATAAAGCAAAAACAAAAAAGTTTGCAATACCGAAAGGAGAAGCGATGGCACTACAACTCGGTTCACTTTCGCTTGGAGCTCCTTTTCGCTAGCTGCAAGACGCACCATCCTATCTTCGGGAATAGCAATGCCCATCTTGATCATCGTCTGCAGACACTGTCTAGTCCAGGTCACCTGGCTAAGAGTGAGCAAGTCGGGCTGTCTCTCGCGTGTCGCGATCACATGCTTTCTCAGGCGGTCAATACATTCACAATGCATCCTGATCACAACAGCAGCTTTCGCTCGCTCTTGCTCTCCACGCTCATCCCTCGCTTTCCAAAGTCGCTCCAAATCGGAAGTGAGCTTTCGTTGGGACTGCTTAAGAAAAGCCGACAGCTCCTTGACGAGAGTCGCATTCTCCTTGCTCGACCGCTCAGTTTGAACCAACGCATCCTGAGCAAGCGCGTTCTCCCTCTTAGCAGCACGCACCTTGTCCTCGTAGTCGCCAGTAAGACGGTTCGTCCAGCTCAGCGCCTAAAAGATTAAGGGAGACAACTGGATTATGATTAGGTAACATGCAAACGCAAGGCAAAGCAAATCGAAAAAACAGACTCTAACCTGAAACGGCCGACGAACGCATTCTTTATACGTGGTTGGACAAGCCAAATCGCCAGGAGCAAGAAGCAGGACGAAGTCACCATGAATTTTGCTGGCGAGGTCCGCACAAGCCTGTGAATCACCAAAGAACGCAAGATCTTTCACATCGTAGCGAAACAAAAACGAATGATCGACGCCCACGCGACCATCCTCTGCGTGATAGGGATGCCTAGAGCTTCCTCCAGCATCACTCCGAGGACTCGAGCGCTATGTCCTCTTCCGGGAATGATCGCCACCACCAGCTGCTGGAACACTCCCACGGGACGTCGAAGAAGGCTTCTTCGCTGCACGAGCCGTAGAGACCTCAGAAGAGTTAGTCCTACGACTAGGCTCACCCTCGGGAAAAGGCATCTCGCCATTCTCATACTCCACGATGACAACCTCCACGCTGGCCTCGGCGTTGGGTGCAAAAAACTCGGTTGTGACAACTGGCGCATCGTCGGCGTCGAACAAATCGGCATAACAAGGCATCAGGCAGTCTCCCATTTGTAATCCAGTCCGCGAACCTGCGGAATGAATATAAACATAAGATACGAGAGCACACAAGTCTCGAGACGAAGGCAAGCGGAAATTCTAAACTTACAAGTCTCGAAGTGCAAAAGGACAACCGGCAACCGCAAAGTCCCACTAAAAAGAAAAGCGGAAGCTTTGTCAATGGTTTTAGAATTACACGCAGCTGAAGGTGGAGGATTATCTGCAAAAATAGAACAAATATGGTCAGAAGGCGGAGTAAAGAAAACCAAAGGATACGAACCCAACCCAGCAATGGCCATCGGGATTCAAGTTCCAAGCAAGAGGACAAGTCGTGTTGGGATCCTCAACCGAAATCTCTTTTATTTCTACGAAGGAAAACCGCCTCCGCCAACCGTGAATGTGGCTCTTCTGGCCGCAGGTAATCGTGAGACCCGGAGTACAGCGAGCACAGCATAGCCCCGAGTTGTCATGCATAAATCGCGTAACTAGCTCAAAGAGGTGCACGTTAATCTTTATTTTCATTGAGGCACCGATTATCGTAAGCCCCACAGCGTTACGGATGGTGGAGATCGACAGCAGCGAGAATGCGATCTTCCGACGCGCGCAGTAACTTGTTAGGAATTCTGGAATCAGAAACCACAAGTCGCAGAGGTGACCTGCCGGGCAGTCCCACGGATGTTCGTTGATACTCGGCAACGCAAGATGCAGGTTGTGTGGCATTTCATAGAAATATCATCGCTTAGGGTTCTTCCTTCATCGCGGGGGGTGCGTTCTCCGTCTCCCGTACGACCTTTGCGACGTCTCGGAACCCCATTACTCACAGCTAAGCCAGTGACAAGAGACCTAGGAGCGCACTCCCAACCAGTGCGTTCTTCATATGCAAGCACCTTCCCGCAGCCCTGACCTGACGGGTGTGGAATCAAACTAAGGGCCTGATTATCCGTAGGGAACATTTCCTCTAGTTCTCGAACATCTTCTTCTGTCATATCCGCCAGATCTGTAACGACACCTCTTCCCTCCGTCGGATCCCACCATGAAGGACAGTCAGCTCTAGTTTCGTCGAGACCTCTCTCTAGCTCACGATACTGGTCATCTCCAAACTCCTCTGGAACTTCACCAAAGATATCATCTCCAGAAGCCATGGCGCAAGACCTTGCAAAACCAACTAAGCAACCGGTCAGTATTAGAGCAACAAACCACAACAAAAATGCCATAGTACTCGAGACAGATAGATCACACCCAAATTGTAGCTTCCAACGTACTGCATACCACGCACCATCTTGCGTACTGTCCTATTTGGCAAGCTCCACCATGTCGCGTACTGTTCCAGGTCATCCCGCGCAATACGTACAACACCCACTCTCGATGTCGCGCTCTTAAGACCACAACAACAAGGATGACAATTTTCGAAGTACGCTATCGTATGGAACCCATCTTGCCCCCGTACGACGTCCATCTCGCAAACTTTCGATGTCTATCTCGCTAATACGCTTACCTCGCCACCTCGCTAATACGGTCTGTTACGCGCATATCGCGGGAACATCATCCACCTCACCACCTAAGGCAGTGTCTCGCAAACACTCATTTAAGCTCGCCAAACCTCGACCTCGCCTCGGTCACGGCCTCGCGACTATCTCAACATCGCCAAGACCATCGAAGCTACGCGCGGAGACGAAGGTACCACGGCACAGCGTTTGCAGTTGAACCGAGACGCCTCACGGTCTTGGCCACATCTCGACCTCGCCTAGACCTACAAGATCCTCCATCACGCCAACTCGAACCCACAACACGGAGCTCGCCGATCTTGAACCCACAGTGTCGATCTCGCTAAACATTGATCTCGCCAACTTTCGAAGTATGGTCTCAACAGCGCATACTCGAGCTAGTCACCACGCCTCCGAAAGCCTCAATCTCGCCAATACGCCAACTCTCGAAGCACAATTTTAACCTCAATCTCACCAATTAGACAAACATCAAACTCGGCACATTGTCACGCGAACACGCCCGTCGAACACATGTGTAAGCTAGCCATCTCACCGAATCATCTCGGCAAGCCATCTCGCCGAATCATCGCGCCATCCCATCTCGCCATCTCTTTCGCCAAGCGTATCGCCCCCTTACAACGAGCACGTCACCATCGTTCCGACGCTAAACCATTACGACCCTGGCGGCACAGTGCGGGACCATCTGGCTGCAAGGAGGTGACGAAGAAACAAATAAGCAGATTTGGGGGCAGCGAAGCACGGCGACATGGCGGGTGAGACCAGGACGCCTTACGGTCTCGATCTGGCGGCAGCGCAGCATGACCGAGATGCCTCACGGTCTCGGTCAGCAAAGCACGACGACAAGGGTGCTCGGCGGAGCAAAGCAGGTGGCAGATCTAGCAGCAAAACCGCCAATTCACGGCGCAGCACCTAGACCGAGACGCCTCACGGTCCCGGCCAGGTCCGGTAGTGCGTGGCGGATTCGTTTGCCGGGAGGAAGGTGGTGCCGGCAAAGCAAGCTCGCTGGTTTAAGCGACGACAAGACGGTGAGACGACGACGTAGCATGGTCGGCGGCAAGACGGCGAGACAACGGCATGGCATGGTCGGCGGCGAGACTATTGATCATACAAACCAAAAATAAAATAAATAAAATAGATAAGGAAGGAAGAAGGAGAAGTTTACCTTTTGGAGAAGATGGTAGAAAGTTAGAAGTAAAAGAATAGTCAAGGAGACATATATATATGGGGGGACCAGCGCGTTGACAGAGGTAAAAAGGAAAACCCTAGTTTTGAAGCTATTTCTATTTCCTGTGCGTTGGGAAACGTGCAGAACACGCAAAACTCCTGTTTAAAACCCGACAGACCTAGGAAAACGTGCGCAACACACTATTCATCCCAAAACCCTCCGGATGTCTCAAAAAACGTGTGCAATGCACTATTCATCATGGAACTCTCCGAATGTCTCGAAAAACATGCACAATGTACTATTCATCCCGGAACCCTCCGGATGTCTCGAAAAATGTGTGCAACGCACTATTCATCCAGGAACCTTCCAGAAGATCCTCAAGCTCTTAAAAATCTTATGTTCCTTCTGCAAGACTAGCCTAGAAACGCGGAATTGTACCCGACGGGCTCAAGCAAGCCATCGCACATCGGACTAGGGGGGACCATTGTTGGATATGGGCTTTGCCCCCAACATTTCAGGAAGCCCAAACAGAAGATTGACTCAGGAAGTGAATGGCCTGATGTCATGGACCTGGCTCATCTGGCCGCAGGGGCAAAATCGTCATTTTGCAGAAGAGATAGAGGGGACCCTAGGCAATGGCCCACTATAAATACCAGATGTCATTGTCAGAGCTGGGGATCCAAAATCTTGGCAATCAGAAAGAAAAGAGCATTTATTTTCGTATTAATTGCGCTTAAATCTTTGATTGTATTTCCCGAAAAGTCTCATCTTCGATTCTACGTTAATAAAAGGACCAGTTCCGATTTATCCCTAAGAATATTCGTGTTATTTACATTGTCGATTTCATACATCAACAACGAGATATGCTTAATTTTTTTTTTCTTGCTGAAAATTAGTTGTTAAGTTTAGATATTAGTAATGTCTTGGGTGTATCATCTTTAACCGGATGGTCATAACGAAGTTCATAGAGTAATATCAATATGCACTGTAAAAATATCAAATCATGCATGGGTCTCCAGCAATGGGCACAAAATGTTTCCATTTTCATGAAACTATTGAGATATATAGGGTTATATATATAGTTTTATGGGGTAGGTTATGTTGTTAAGCCCACAATGATTATATATACATATATATATACTGATGTAAATCATTGAGATCAATACACAAGTTTATTCTGCTTGTACTTTGACATGGTATCACGGCCTAAACCCTAATTTTTCAGACCTAATACCCAGCGGCGCCTTAAGTTTTTTTTCTCAGATCTGAGACCAGCACCGGCTGCGGTCTCCCTGTCTTCTTCATCTTTTGCTTCGTTTTGGTTTCTTATCAAGTTCTGGAAGTTTTTTTTTGCCTTTCGATTAGGTTTCTTTTTCGTGTTTTGATTGATCTCAAGCCATTTGGTTGTTTTTGGTTGATCATCGATCTCTTTTCTTCAAGGAGCCACTTGCTCTTTGTTTTTTCTTTTGTTCTGATTCAAGCCAATTGGTTGATTCTTCGGGTTTTCTTTTTCTCTTGGTTTTTTTTTTACCTTGTTGGATCTGATATCTTCTTTGGATTCACCTTCTTGATTTCGTTGATCACGAGCCGTTTGCTTGAAGTTTATTTTGTTCAACGTGTTTTGTTAAGAGCCAATTGCTCTTTTCTTTTTCATCACAAACGAGCAGTTTGCTATGTTTGTTATTTGATTTGTCATCATGGCTGATGATTTGGCTATTACTATTGCTAACATCTTGTCAGATTATTATCTTCCTCCTGGAGTTGATCATGGTAACATCATCTCTATTGTCTGCTCTTTGATTCAACAAGAAGAGAAGCATCAAAACATAGCTCGTGCTGGTGAACTTCGTCCCGACGTCATTGGTTTCTCGGCTCAGCTTTCATCCGGATCGATTGGTCTACTTCAAAATCGACCGGTTCAGAAAACGGATTGATCGGTCTCAGTGTTGGATCGACCGCTCCCTTTTCTGAGGCTGCCCGCAAACATCGTTTGTATCCTCTGAAGACCAGCTTGCTGACATATTCACCAAGGCTCTTGGCAGTCTACAGTTTCTTTATTTGCTTTCCAAGTTGGCCATTCATAACTTCCATGCTCCAACTTGAGGGGAGTATTGGGATATATATATGGTTATATAGGCTTATGGGCTAGGTTATGTTGTTAAGCTCACAATGATTATATATATACTGATGTAAATCATTGAAATTAACACACCAGTTTATTCGGCTCGTACTTTGACAGAAACATTAGTTCTTGGTCAAGCTCTTCAACAATCGTCTCTCTTCACACTTGATTTTACATATTAATACAAAGAAAAGCTTATTGTTCTCGAATTTCTCTTAGCTCACTTAGCCGAGTTACAGTAAAACCAATAAGAACATGGACACGCACCTTTCCGTCGTGATTGTTCTTTGTGGAATTAGTTGATAGTACTGATATGTACTACTAAATTAGTGATTGATGTTGTGTAGAATGGAGAAGGAGACCAGTTTTAGAAATGTTCGATTGCATAAAAAGTATAACATTGACTTTTTAGATATGTTTTCAATTATAGTAAGGATTTTATATGTATAAATAGTATAAAAAGATGTATGGGTAACGACTTCTTATTTGGTCAAGGAAGGGACTCGACTGGGGAATGCTTTTGATGTGCATACCGAAGATTGCATCAATCAATGTTATAAAGTCAAAAACTAACCGGAGCTACTATATTTATATACATATAAAGAGATTACGACCATTAATTCTCAGCCGTCCGATAAAAATGGAGGGTACTATTCTCAAGTTACAAGTTACAACTAGCATTTCTGGTGACCCCCAGACCGGGAATGTTTCGTCACGTGACGATTTCGTTGTCGTCCCACCAAACATTACAAACAAAACCGTTCTTAAACTAATGTTTAAATATCACAAAGCACTGATTTGTTCCAATTAACTACTATTAATTGCAACAACTACAAAAGACTACCTCCACCGACTCCACAATTTCATATCCATAGTTTTTTCTTTTTTGGTCTTAACTCCACAACTCCAGAGTGTGTTTTTTTTTTAACACCACCACAACTCGAAAGTTTATATCCATAAATTTGGTACATCTTATAATCACAGTTTTTCTAGAATATATATATATATATATATCGTCTTTTTTTTTTACTAAAATTCATCCGAACACACAAAAATGGTACTTCTCCATTTAAAACATTCATATTAACTAATGGTGAAATGAAGCATTCATCTATATTTTGGTGAAATTGAACCGTTTACGTAGAATATAATGTAATAAATTTATTTTTTATTTTTTATATTTTCGTCTTTTTTTTTCATTGAATATTTTCGTTCTTCTTTACTCGTCATTTAGCGTACAAATATATTGTTAAAGTTAAGAAAATTCTAATATTCGACAAAGATGGTTTTTTGTTTTCTTACACTTTGTAACGTATGAAGATTGGTTTGAATTAATCTTTCTAAATTCCGGTGATGGAGATATGTAGGTGTGATCACGATTACGAGTTAGGACGTTTGTGGGGACGTTGGTGATTCCAGGATTAGATCGATGTTATAGCATTAGCAAGTAGTTAGGTTTTGTCTCTAAATTTTCAGACCTTGTTTTCCACATCTTAACTAATTCATGCTGAGTAAAAAACTAGACTGACCGTTCTAAATTATCTAGATCTCACGAAGATTTACATAACTTTTGTGGTATATTAGTGGTTTAGTATATACTTTTCCAATGGCCCCCTTACTAGAATGAGCAAATTTTGTTTGCTTTGATGAAGTGTAATGAGACCCAATATATAGTTGACCCCATATCAACAACAAATGAGTTTAGGCTTAGTGGTTTTATAAGATCTTATAAATATGGTCAATTAGACCGCTTAAACATTACTATAGATTAGTTCACTTAAGGAAAAAAAAAAAAGAGTATTTAACTTACAACATTCTCATAAAAAAAATTAAGACTGTTTAAAATTTAGTTAGACACGAAAGGAGGGCTAGCTATAGGAAATAAGGCATGCACAAACTTGTGGACGATATTGCCAAAGCATAAGATCGATCAATCAATCCAACTGTTGGTGATATTAACGCTACAGCACATTTTAAGCTGTCGGATTACACACTTTGACTAGTAACTACGATAACTTATGTGCGCATCAAAACATTTGATTATTCCTCTCTTATTAATACTCCATCCAGAAGAAAAAATACAAAGAAAACTAAATTAAAAATAACAAAATTATAAGAAAAATAAAGAGGTGGGAGCATTAAATAAGATTAAATATATTTTTTCAGTAGCGGAGCTTTTTTTTACCTGCACTCACGTCCCCTTGCTTCTTCTGCTCTCTCTCTCTCTCTTCCCTCAGTCTTACCGAAAAGGAAAACAAAACAAACGAACCAAATAAAGTTAATAAGTCAGTGCTAAAATGGCCAAATGAGAGACTCTTGCAGATAGAGAGAGAGAGAGAGAGAGAGAGAGAGAGAGAGAGATTCGTGTGTGTGAGAGAAGAGGAGCAAGATAGTTTTGGGATTCTTCTTGTATAGAGATCAAACAAAAGATGCTTCGATTTATCCTCGCATGTCTTTTTATTTTCTCATTTGGTCTTCCCTCTTCTTCAGCTCGACCAGGTTCGTTGTTTTTTCCCAGATTCTTGGCAGCTCTCACTTTACTTCATTTTTGGCAACTATCTTCTTTTCTTGAATCGAAATCTTGATTTGCATTTCACTTGTATTACTCTACTCTGTCCTTTTGCTTTCCACCGCTTCTTCTTTCCCGATCAATACTGACTTTGTAAAATTGGATTCACACCAGCTCTCTAATTCTCTTTCAACTGACATCAACGATTTTCGAAAATTCTTGATTCCTCAAGATTTACGAGTTGATGTTTCTTGAAACATGTATTTGAGAGCATATTTGATCTGCGTCTGGTACTATTTTTATCATACATTGACCTGTTTTATAAGCTCGAGCATCAAAGGAAAGGTTTTTACTATGTTTCTAATAAATATGAACTGATACATTTTCTGGTTTTGTTGAATATCCAATGATTTAGTTTTTTTTTGGGTTGCTTTTGAAGCTCCATATGCCTTGCGGATTAGTTGTGGAGCTCGAAAAAATGTTCGAACCCCGCCAACTTATGCTATTTGGTTCAAAGATATTGCCTACACTGGAGGCATACCTGCCAATGCAACATCTCCTAGTTATATAACTCCTCCATTGAAGACACTTCGATATTTCCCTATATCCGAAGGTCCAAACAATTGCTACAACATTGTCCGAGTGCCAAAGGGACACTACTCTGTGAGGATCTTCTTTGGAGTTGTTGATCAGCCTAACTTCGACAAAGAGCCTCTCTTTGACATATCTATTGAAGGGACTCATATTTCCTCTCTCAAATCCGGTTGGAGTAGTGAAGATGATCAAGTCTTCGCTGAGGCTCGCATGTTTCTTATGGGTGGGACAGCTACAATATGTTTCCATAGTACAGGTCATGGTGATCCTGCCATCCTTAGTATTGAGATTTCCCAGGTTGATGAGAAAGCTTACAACTTTGGTCAAGGTTGGAGCCAAGGAGTGATACTTAGAACTGCCACGAGGTTGACTTGTGGTACTGGTAAGCCAAGGTTTGATGAAGATTACAGAGGGGATCATTGGGGTGGTGATAGGTTTTGGAATCCAAGGAGATCTTTTGGTAAAGGCGCTGATTCTCCAAGATCAACTGAGAATACCATCAAGAAAGCCTCAGTTTCGCCAAACTTTTATCCAGAAGCACTATATCAGTCAGCTTTGGTTAGCACAGACGACCAACCAGATTTAACATATAGCCTGGATGTGGAACCAAACAGAAAGTACTCAGTGTGGTTGCACTTTGCAGAGATTGATGCTACAATCACTGCTGAAGGCAAAAGGGTGTTTGATGTTGTGATAAATGGCGACACTTTCTTTGAAGATGTGGATATCATAAAGATGAGTGGTGACAGATATGCAGCACTTGTTCTCAATGCAACAGTGACTGTCAGTGGAAAAACCTTAACAGTCGTTCTACAACCCAAGGCAGGTGGTCGTGCTATTATCAATGCGATTGAGGTCTTTGAGATCATTACCGCTGAGTTTAAAACATTACGGGATGAAGGTACACATTTTTTATGATACACTTGTTCACTTGTAAGGTTGTCATTTCATTGCTGTTCTTTTACTTGAATAGATGCTGGTTATCTAAACGTGTGTGCCTCTTAGTTTCTTCTAGTTAGCTCTTCAATATCAAGCTAGTTGTTTGATTCTTTCTTTCTGGATCACTGGATTATAGTTGCACGCAAACGTCTTATACTTACTCGCTATTTTATGTTACAGTCGGTGCGTTACAGAAAATGAAAAAGGCTTTAGCGCTTCCATCAAGGTTTGGATGGAATGGTGATCCATGTGTTCCGCCACAACATCCATGGAGTGGAGCTGATTGTCAGCTGGACAAGAACACCAGCCGATGGTTCATTGATGGACTGTATAGCTCCGTTCCTTTTGTTTTGTGCATATACATTAATCATATAGTTTATATGAAGTCTAAACACTTACATAAGTCAAGAGATATATGAACTCTTTCTTTTTATTTAGGTATCTCATTAGTTTAGAGTTAAAGGATCTCTCTTTGAGTTTCTGGTCTTTTATCAGGCTTTTTGAATAGACAAACCTTGTTTTTCTTTTGCAGTGATCTTGATAACCAAGGTCTGAAAGGTTTCCTACCAAACGACATATCAAAACTAAAACATCTTCAGAGCATGTAAGTCAATACATTCTTAATACTGCAGATGACTTGTCATGTCATTCACTTTCGTTCCTGAACTTGTTGAATTTCTCCTTACAGTGAAGGGCATCTTGATCAATATCTTTTTCATATTTCAGAAACTTGAGTCAAAACAGCATTCAAGGAGGAATACCTGCATCACTTGGAAGTGTTACCAGCTTGGAAGTATTGTAAGTAATCAGTTTGTTTATTGATTTGAGTACTTAATGCGTTTACATTTCGATTCTGAGCCCTGAAGCTGAATCTTTATGTATCTTTGCAGAGACCTCTCCTACAATTCCTTTAATGGATCTATCCCTGAAACCTTAGGAGAAATAACTTCCCTGCGGATTCTGTAAGATTATTCAGTTTCTCTTGATTTTGCTCTTTCTTTGGTCCATTTCACATGGTCAAGCAATATAAAAACCTTCAATTGTGTTTGCAGGAATCTCAATGGAAACTCTTTGTCAGGAAAAGTACCAGCGGCTGTAGGTGGGAGGCTGTTGCACAGAGCAAGCTTCAAGTAAGAATATTCAATCAGTCTTTAAAATGTTTGGATTTGGCATCTGAAGAATGCTGTTGGGAAAAAACCACTCACTTACCTGGTAACTGTCACTCTTTATCTCTGCAGCTTCACAGATAATGCAGGTCTTTGCGGAATCCCGGGGCTTCCAGCTTGCGGACCTCACCTTTCTTCAGGAGCCAAGATTGGGATAGCATTTGGTGTTAGTCTAGCATTATTATTGATCGTTGCATGTGCAATGATATGGTGGAAAAGACGACAGAACATTCTTAGGGCACAGCAGATTGCAGGTAAAACATCCATTTCTGTAGTCTGCACTAGGAAACTGTCTTCAAGTCTCTGAGAAAACTTATATAAGCTGCACTGTCAATATTGTGCAGCAAGAGGAGCTCCGTATGCAAAAAAGAGAACACATGTATCTCATGACATACAAATGTCAAGGCACGGGAACAATAATAACCACGGACAAGCTCGTACTGCTGTGGAAAATGGACCGAGCTTGTTGTCGTGATATTAATATATATACTTCTCCGGAAGTTGAATCTTTCTCTGGTTTTGTCAGCAGCAATACGAATCCCAAACCCCCACAAGATGAAAGTGTTCATATCATGTCTTACCACATTGCTCCCCCACAGTAAGAAGAAAGACCAAGAGGAAATACATTTGTAAAAATGGTCTTGGGGTTCTTTTAATTATCGCAGGAAGCCAAAACCAGTTCTCTTTAGATATATAGGATTCGATTTTTCGTGTTTTTTTTTTTTTTTTTTTTTTATGGGATTAGTCCTTTGTTGTTTCTTTTGTCTGGTGGGAGTTTAGAGGATACTAGAACATTAAAAAGATTACGTTTTAGTCTATCGTTACACATGTTAGTCAAAAAACTCAACTTTGTTACGAAACTTGAGACTCTTGAAATATCTAAATCCAAATAAACCGAACTGAAAAGAGAACTTTGCTGCCACCAAGAAGGCAAGAAAGAACCACAATAAACCGAGAATTTTAGTGAACCGGATCAAACCGGGTTCTGATTTATTTTTTCTTTTTTCGTTTTTTTTTGGAGTCAAAGCTCAAAGGGTTTTCTCTTCTCTGTTTCTTCTTCTTCTTCTTTCCCACAAGGTTTCAGTCTTTTCACGGAGTGAACACGAACGCCGACGAGAATCGCAGAGGTCAGTTCAAGTTATCTTTCTATTCGAATTCATGTTTATTTTACTTTGCCTAGAATTCGTTTCTCTGTTCGGTTATATTGGGAGATTTTACAATAGGAGTTGTGAGATTTAGGAGTCAATGCCAGTTTCTAGATTGAAGTCGATCTAAACACACACAAAGCCCAGATCGATATATATGCTAAAGCTTCCAACTTTGTATAAATAACTTTGTGTTGCTGACGCCCTTCTGCGTAAAGTTTCACAATTTGTATCATTTTATTGTGTTTTTGATTTTCAGAAACAGCTCTATCGTCAGAAATGGAGGCTCTTTCCATCAATGCACAAACTCAGGCTTCTTCTTTGCCCTCCGGATTAGAGTAAAGTTTCTTCTCTCTTTTTCGCCTGCACTTTTCTTGCCTCTAGCATCCAAAAAATGAATGAAGCCAATGTTGGAGTTTTAATTTTTAGTTGAACTCTTGTCTAGTTTCTTCCGCATGTTTTAGATAAGAACTCTGGGGTAGAGGCACTATCTTTACTTCTTTAGTTTACATCCTCCAATTCATCATCGAATTGGTTTGTGATTTCCCCTTCTCCATTCACACTTGTCTGTAGAAACCTCAGGAAAATAAAATGAGATACTTTATTTGTGAAAATCTTCCAGTTTATATTTGCACTTGTTAGCTTAGCGGATTATATCTTTATTGGTTCAGGATAAGTGAGGAGGTTGAAAAAAGATACAATGTAGTCAGAAGTGTTGGCGAACAATGCATACATGATGATGAGCTGAAGGATCTTCTGGCTAAGAAGGCTGCTCCAGTTTGCTACGACGGTTTTGAACCATCAGGGAGGATGCATATCGCTCAGGTAAATAATGTTTTCTCATATCCTTGTTTTATATTGCTTAGCATGCTTTGGAATTCTTTCATATTTCTTTCTTTTTTAAGTGAGAAGCTTCTGCTAAGTGCGTTTAACTCTGCTATTACCTTGGCAGGGACTGATGAAGATCTTGAATGTGAACAAATTGACTTCTGCTGGTTGCCGAGTGAAAATTTGGATTGCAGATTGGTTTGCATATATGAACAACAAGTTAGGAGGTGACTTGAAGAAAATCAGGATTGTCGGAGACTATTATAAGGAGATATTCCAGGCAGCCGGGATGAACACTGAGAATGTAGAGTTTCTATGGTCATCCGATGAAATAAATGCTAGGGGGGATGAGTACTGGCCTCTTGTGATGGACATTGCCTGCAGAAATAGTCTTGCCCAAATAAAACGGTACACCACGTTTTATTTATGCAGTTATGTGAATGGTGATGAGAAGTTCATGAGTATGTTTCTGGTCTTATCAGGTGTATGCCTATTATGGGTTTGAGTGAAACTGAGGAGCTGAGTGCATCTCATATTCTGTACGTATGTATGCAGTGTGCCGATACTTTCTTCCTCGAGGTACTTTAATATGTATTTTGTTTACGTTTCTCCCACGTTTAGTCTTACTCTCATTAGTCGTCTTTGGACCCTGACAATCTGTGTTTAGCTGCGCTCTGATTTATCTATATCAAGTGCATCGACCTTTTGACTTTTCTACAATTGTTGTTGAAACGTTTTCATAACCTTTGCAGGCTGATATTTGCCAGCTTGGGGTGGATCAGCAAACTGTAAATTTGCTAGCGAGAGACTATTGTGATAACACTAAGAGGGGAAGCAAACCCGTCATCTTGTCCCACCGTATGTTCTACATTTTCTAGTTGATTTCTGTACTCTTTGTGTATCCTTACAAGTGTTCTTCTGATAATCTCTATCTGTAACGTAGATATGCTTCCTGGTCTTCAACAAGGACAGAAAAAGATGTCGAAGAGTGATCCTTCATCTGCCATCTTCATGGAAGATGAAGAGGTAAAATAGTCAGTTCAAATAACCAACAGAGAGTAGTATAGTTGTTGAGTGGTGGGTGTTTAATGATCTTGACTTCCAGGCTGAAGTTAATGTGAAGATTAAGAAAGCTTATTGCCCTCCCGACATTGTGGAAGGTAACCCATGCCTCGAATACGTCAAATACATCATCTTACCCTGGTTCAGTGAGTTCACAGTTGAACGAGATGAGAAGTATGGCGGTAACAGGTGAGCTTTTACCTGTTCTTCTAGACCTTCTGTGTTTAGTGTTCGGTTTCTGGGTTTACTTTCATACTTATGGCTGCCATGATATATTCCCTTTGGTCAAATTTTCTCAGAAATTTAGAATACATGTTTCTTTTGTCAGTTTATTTAGCAATGCAAGTTACTAACCTTTGAAAGGACATTTTTTCAAATGTCAGGACTTTCAAAAGCTTTGAAGACATTGCCGCTGACTATGAAAGCGGCCAGTTGCACCCTAAGGATCTGAAGGACGCTCTGACAAAAGCATTGAATAAGATACTGCAAGTGAGTATTTCCTTCTATTGCAACAATGCAGTTACACAATTGGCAGAAATTCAAACTAAATGTTACCCTTTTGTTTGGATTCAACTAAATTCATCGTGGAACATAGAAAAATATCTCCTTTTTAAGTAAGTAGGTCACTGATTTTAGGGTTTTGAACAATTTTAATCTGTCTTTGACCCACATTGCAGCCTGTTCGTGATCATTTCAAAACCAACAGTCGCGCCAAGAATCTGCTCAAACAGGTCAAGGTAGTAACAGATCTTTCCACTCATTTTTCAAGTTTCATCAGTTACTTGTAGAAATTGCTTGGACATTCCTTCGCAGCCTCTGAATTTCACTCTCCCTTTTTGTTTATCATGTGTTAATTAGGGATACAAAGTCACCAGGTAACAAAATTATGGAGCAAGAAGCATACGCAGATTTCAATACTTCAGCAACGCCTCTCATTAATCAAACTTTTTATAACCAAAAATCTAGTGTAATTCCTGTATTTATTGTCTGTCAGGGTCACCCCGACAGCTCCATCCACAGAGAAGGAGTCTCTTTCCGTCAACACATCAAACACAGCATCTTCCTTAGCCGCTGGATTACAGTAAGTAATCATGTAGTGGATTCTTTTTATCTCCTATTCTACTTTCATGTTTTGTTGCTTAGTGTCTGAGAAGATGAATGACTTAGTAGTGTTCAAGATGAATGAATTTGGTTTGTTTGTGACTCCTATGTGAAACTTGGATTTAAAAATTCTTGCTTTAGTTACTTAATAGTTCCTCCTGTCATTTAAAAATAGACGACTCAGGAAAACAAAGCACAGACTCTAGTTCAAGTTCTTCATTGTTATCGAATATGTTTGTGAGTTTTCCTATTGTATTATGCACGTTTGGTTTAGCTGGTTTGAACGTATTAATTCAGGATGAGCGAGGAGGCTGAGATGAAATACCAGACTGTGAGGAGTATTGGTGAGGAATGCATACAAGAGGATGAGCTGAAGAATCTTCTAGCAAAGAAGCCTGCTCCAATCTGCTACGATGGTTTTGAACCATCAGGAAGGATGCACATTGCGCAGGTTGGTTATCATTCGGTTATGCTTGCTTCAAATTGCTTAGAGATCGTGAGTGTCTAATTATAATTGATGCGGACATTCTCTCAATTTTTAGGCCTTTTTGGCGATGTTTAGTCAAGGCTGAAGATGCAGCTTAAGAGTTGTTGAGGTTTAATAGTTTATCTATTCTGTGTCATCATCTTGAAGGATTATAGAGTTTGAATGATAAGATAGGTCATTAGGACAGATACATGTACTTGTATTAATAGTATCCATTCTGTTTTGATTAATTTTATGTGTATATTGCTTTTTTTTTTTTTGAATGAGAACTTTATTGTTTCACTTTACTATTTCCTTAACAGGGAGTGATGAAGGTCACCAATGTGAACAAATTGACTTCAGCTGGTTGTCAAGTGAAAATTTGGATTGCAGATTGGTTTGCTCAGTTGAACAACAAGTTGGGAGGTGACTTGGAGAGAATTAGAGTGGTTGGAGAATACTTCAAAGAGATTTGGCAAGCGGGTGGGATGAACAACGACAAAGTAGCATTTCTTTGGGCATCAGACGAAATTAATGGTAAGGGGAATAAGTATTGGCCTCTTGTGATGGACATTGCTCGCAGAAACAACCTCCGTCGAATCCTGAGGTAATTAATTCTCAATGATTGGTTCATGTATAATAGCAATGACAATGGATTTGAATGAAATATGTCACTTTATCTTTTACAGATGTGGGCAGATTATGGGACGTAGTGAGACCGAGGTGCTGAGTGCAGCTCAAATTCTTTACCCGTGTATGCAGTGTGCAGATATTTTCTTACTCGAGGTACTTTAAAAAGGCATTTTTGGATTATATGTATATGTACTTCTATAATTGCTACTGATACTTTGTTTGACCTGTGTAGGCTGATATTTGCCAGCTCGGGATGGATCAGCGGAAGGTAAACATGCTAGCAAGAGAATACTGTGCTGACATTAAGAGAAAGAATAAACCCATCATCCTGTCCCACCGTATGTCTCTTTGCATTTTCTCTTTCTTTTTTTTTGCCGGTGTTGTTATCATCTTTAGCTGTTTGTTAATGGCTTTTCAGATATGCTTCCTGGTCTCCAACAAGGACAAGAAAAGATGTCCAAAAGTGATCCATCATCTGCCATTTTTATGGAAGATGAGGAGGTAAACTAGTAGCTATAAACGCTTACAAAACAGAGAAGAGTTTTTTGTAGGTATCTAACATGTTTTGTTTTGATCTTTTGTCTTCCAGGCTGATGTTAATGAGAAGATCAACAAAGCTTATTGCCCTCCAAGAACTGTGGAAGGCAATCCATGTCTTGAATACATCAAATATATCGTTCTGCCACGATTCGATGAGTTCAAAGTTGAAAATGAAAAGAACGGCGGTAACAAGTGAGTAGCTGAATATCTTGGTTGCAACTTTTTGGATCTCTGAATCACATATAGGATATGCAAATCACATCTCAGACTGATCTTTGAAATTCTTCCCAACTGTCAGGACCTTCAAAAGCTTTGAAGACATTGCTTCTGACTACGAGAGCGGCGAGTTGCATCCTGAGGATCTGAAGAAGGCCTTGATGAAAGCGTTGAATATAACCCTGCAAGTAAGTACACTTCTTTCTATTAATGACCATTTCTCACAACAAACATGAGCAAGCTATTGTTATTATCATGTAAATTTACTAATTTAGAATCATCATGTAACACTGAAACTAGGCTCCTTTCAATCTTTCTTTGATCTTCGAGTTGTTAGTTTTATGTATATGAGTTTCTACACTTTGCTTATCGTTACTGAAATAAATCTCAGCCTGTTCGCGATCATTTCAAAACCAACGAGCGTGCCAAAAATCTACTGGAACAGGTCAAGGTAATGAAATCTGTAGCCCGTCTTGTTTACGGTATGATCTAAACCCATATGCTTGTGTATAGTGCTCTGACTCTGTTGGCATATTCGTTTTACTTTGTTTATTTTAGGCTTTTAGAGTCACCAGGTGAAGTTGCAGAAGCAAAGAAGAAGCATATTTGTTATGTTTTCATCCATACAAGCTTTCGTAAGGATTTTTGGGATTACTACTAAAAAGCTCGCAAATTTTTAAAATATTCACATTTTTGTTTTTCCTTAAAGAGTCAGAGCCTCTTAGATTCTGGTTCAGCTACTGCTTAGCAGACAAGAAAATTCATTTGGTTGTTGATGCTTTTTATAATTATTTTCATAACGATGATAAATTTTATTGGTTAATGATGGAGACATGGAGTAGAGAATCATCACGACGTCAAGTAAACGAAATCTCAACAGTTGCAAGTATTACAAGAATCTCAACAGCTACAGTTTGATTTTATCTTTAAAAACACTTATCGAAATAAAGCGATATTCACAGTGACCTAAAGAGGTAAATGGTAAAACGTAAAAAATTAAGATAGTAACACTTACGTAGCTGATAAAGTAAGAAAGCAACAAATAGTCAAAAAAGAGGCGCGAAAGTCAGGATCAGGTGTGTGTGGGAGGGGGAGAGGGGTTCATGGAATGAGAAGACAACACGTAAGCAAAAAGAGAGAGAGGCATCGTATCGTATCGTAGTCATGATTTCGTGTGTGTTGTGTTCTGTTTCTGTAGGCAGTCAGCACTTAGCTGCTGATGATGATGATTCTCCTTTTGTCTTCTCTCTCTCTCTCTCTCTCTGTGAGAAGAGCTGCACAACAAAGACACGTCATAAAGCTCATAAGTAGCACCAGGCTCACGTGAACACGAAAGCCAAATACTACTACAATTTTCTTGAAAATGATTATTATTCGGACTCGTAGCTTAGCTTTGGGATATTATTTTTTACTTTACTTCTAATAGTAGTATGGTAGGGTTAATTTAATAAAGTACTTAGGTAAATACATTTGTCAGAGAGTGGTCAGACATCAGAGTTCGCACGTGTATAAATTTGGTTAGATATGGACGAAAGCATTTGTTCAATCAAAACTACAGAGGCCAAGCCTTGTCACGTGAAAGGAAACACACTTCTTTTCTTCTTTTCTTTTTTAATAAACCCTTCAAAACAAACAAAAACCTCTTACTCTTCTTCTGCGTTTATTGTTGGATTTTTTTTCAAATAATAATACCTAATGAAAACTCCAGTTAATAAAAAAACAAAGAAACCTCGTAATATAAGTTGGTTTTAAAGCCTGGTCTCTTCTTTCAAAATTATACTATGCTACTACTTCAATTTCTCTATAGTTTGACTCCTATGATGGACTAAATTCGAAATCTTGTTTGAATTTGGTACTTTTAGTATAGAAAATATCCTGAAAATTTAATTAACTGCGTCACTAGGGGGAAAAAAACAGCCTATGTACTCTACTACGTTCAGTGAAGTTACATAAGATGGGCTAATTAGATATTTTGGACAAAAAGAAAAACAAAATCAGTCAGAGCTATAAGCTAGATAGTCTAGGAGTAGTTGTGTCCAAGTTACTTTAGTTAATGATCTCTCCTTCTAGCCCTCGTCCTCGTGCATAATCACATATTCACATCATAAATATTATGTGGTGCCAATAAAAACCCCAAAAGAGAGCATTTAAATACTTGTGAAATAATAGAGTGAAGAAGACAAAAAAGAGAGCTACAAAGCAGTAGGGTTTACGTCAGCATCCCGATGCCACAGGTCCAGTCAAAGAGGCGGCCCATTATTTCTTTCGTCTTCGTATAGCCAACTTTTTATTATTATTTATTTTTTTTCCTTTTATCATTTCTCTATGGTTGGTCGGGTTTGGTTGCTATGAGAAAATGCATCTAAGAGCATCTCCACTAGTGTTGCATCAAAGAGACTCTCTCTCTCTCTCTCACTCTCTTGACGGAAACAACGATTCTCTTCCCTTGAATCAATTGATTTCTGACACCAATTTTACACTTTCCCCTCTTTGAGTTGTTTCGTCGTCTTCAGCTCTTCATCGGCCGTTGTACTTTCCAGTGACAAGAAAGAGAGAGTTCGGAGAGAGAGAGAGAGAGCGAGACAGATCCTCATCGTCTTGGTTCTTGTTTCTTCCTCGATCTCTTGATCTTCTCCTCTGATTTAAGGTAAATAAACACTCGGATCTACTACTTGCTCTTGTGTTGGATCTCGAATACTATTCGAAGTTACTTCGGATTTGATTTTGGTTGGATTTAGATCCGTCAAACTATTGGGAATTGTTTCGATCTTGGCTCCGATTAGCTCAAGGATTGGTGTTCGACTTGATCTTAGTTGATTTACTTGTTGTATTTTGCACTCATATTGAAACTGATGCCTTCTGCTGTTTAAATTGTAAAGGCCTATGTTAAAGCTGCCGAGTGTTTACTATAAAAATTAATCATTGGGATAATCATTTGAAATTAATGGGGGTAGGGCTAGTGATAACTGGAAGACATTGAAGGAGATTGAGAAAACGATTAAAGTTTATTGGGATGCCAAAGATCGTTTACCACCATGGGTATGTTAGAAGAAGCCTTCTCTAGCTTGCTGTTTATCTTTAAAACTTGTGCATATTACTCTCTGTGTCCAATGAACTGTGGTCTCATTGTCTTTTTTGAGGTAGCTGCTCTCTGTTAACAAGAATCACCATGTTTGATGGAACAGGCGGTTAAGATTGACCTGAACATTAATACAGATTTGGCTTTGTTATCTTGAGTGAATGCATGTTATCTTGTGGGTTGAGATGGATTGTTTTGTTGTTTGTGTATAGATACTTTTAATGTTGTGAGTTTTGAAGATTACTACTTTGATCGTTGTGTTGGTTATCTTGGAGAACTTGATAGCTATTGGTCTGTTTGAGTGTTGGAGTTCTCTATTGTCATGGAGCTTAAGTTTGTTTAAATGGTTCAACATTGTGTTGATTGTTCGAAAATTTGATTACTTTTTTTTGACATTTAGCTCTCTGGGTTTTTGCATTTGTTGTTGAATTTGTCTAATAATGTTAAGGTTTTTATTTATTTATTTCAGGTGTGGCAAACGGCTTCTCTTTACCATTTGGTTCACACTGCTGCTCTTGTTTCTTTATAATTGAAGTAGTCGAGACCAGAATCTACATGAGAATTATATAATCTTGATTAGTTGATTGGGTGATTAGATCCATTTGCGTTTACTGAACCATGGTTTTGATTTTGAATTCCCTTTGACCATTGAGTTTCCTTGAGCAAAGAAACTTGTCATGTCTCACTATCAGACTTTTATTTAGACCTTTCACATGATGACGATGATCTTGTGTCAAGTAAAAGGCAGTTTCTTTAACAATTCTATATATATTTGTTGAAGCAATCATACATATTTGATGACTCTTATTTAGACCTTTCACATGATGATGATGATCTTGCACAAGTCATTTGTATTTATATATGATGTTGTTTTGCTTCTGTGCTTAGTCGATGCCCTGCAGCAAATCGCTACCACATTAGGCTGTTTTTTATAATTCAGTCTTAAAATAAAATATATTAAGAAAGCTTCTTCTAATTCTCTATTTTGTGCAGATTGGAGATATGCTATGGGTTTGAAAAATGAAGAAGATTCATAACCAAAAAGGTAAAACATCAAACTGATTCTTCTTGTTATAGGTGTCTTTGACTCAATACATCTTCTGTTCTCGTCCACTTTGAAGCTAAGTGTAAGGTATGAAAAAAAACATTTTGCAGTAAAATTGTGTAAAATACTGATGATGAAGATGATTATAATGATCTTGATGATGAGCTTGTACCAAGGAGCGTGAGCAAGAAGCTTAAAAGACAGAGGATTCGGAAATTGGGAAAGAGATGTTCGTATTTGCAGTTGAAACCTGGGTTTGCTCATCAGCTCATGACAAGCATTGGTTTGGCATCAATTTCAGATGCTGATTCAATTTCTAGAAAATTTTCATCAATAAAACGGTTTAGATTACTCATGTTTTTGTGTGTAAATGGTAGTGTTGGATCTTTGTTTATTGATTTGTTCTTGGATAGTTCAGTTTATGCAATCTTGTAAAAATAGATCTTTAGGTGCTATATGAATTGTGTTACCTCTTTCTTTTATAGAAGAATCAATGAAGAACAGTTAACTTCAACTAACACTCTTTAGTCCATTAATAGTTTCTTCAACCAGCCCTCATCGAGTGATGATGATCAATTCATTCATCTTATAAAGCAAATAATCAAATTGTGTAATATGGCATTTTGGTTTTAATGATT
>NC_141893.1:21312665-21333376 GCF_030686135.1 Camelina sativa
GCAGAAAGTGAAATCAGGCTTTGCGACACTGTTAGCTTCTTTTTACCATAAGCTACCTGTTACTTTAATACCTGTTTACATCTTTTTTTTTTTTTTTATCAATCTTCTGTTTTTTGGTTTTCTAAATCATTCTTGTATTGTTCGTTATCATCTTTTGTTTTATCGTCTACTTATGCAGGTGTTCCTTCGCTTGGTTCTCTTGGTGTGGAAGTGGCTTTTCAAGTGGATGATCTGATTGATTACTATGGAGAACTTGTTCAATCTCTTAAAAGAATTGTAGTTGCTTGTTTGTACATAACTGAATTTGATAATGAAATTTGTCAATTTTGAATTATAATGTATCCCAACCATAGCAAAAAAAAAAACAGAGACCAGGTCCATAATGTATCCCAACTTGTTCACAATGGGATGGTAAGATAATTCCAGAGTAAAGAAACCAGTTCTAGTCCAATTTATGCAGAGCACAATTTCATAGATAAAAGAGCACAACAATTTGACATGGCCATTTCATAACAGAAATTGGTCTGAAACATGTATCTCTTTCTTCGTTGTATCGGCAGGTCATTGTTGATTCTTATGAAAATCAATCTAATATTGATGCTTAAACCGGACTGGTAATGTCAATTGGAAGCTGGTTTAATCAAGAAATGGGTAAAGTCAATTGGTTTAATTCTTGCTTACATGGTTTACGGTTTAGTGAAACCTAACCGACTTATTCACTTGTAATTCGCGCGGTTAGGCATATAAACGAAGCTTGTGTGTAAAGGAGGGTGTGTCTCGGAGAAACTTAAACGGTTGTAACCCTAAGAAATTGCTGAGATGTTGTAGAGATTGTCACACCACCGAGAGCTCTTGTTGCAGTGTTCTTGTTCTTCTCCTTGTCATCTCTGTTTCGAAGATGATGAAATCATTACCACCCATGTCGATTGAGCTCATCCTGGAGATAATCTCGAGATTGCCTGGAGATGCAGTCGCGAGGTTTCGTTGCGTGTCGAAGCAATGGGCATCAACGCTCGCTACTCCGTATTTCAAAGAGCTGTTCATGAACAAGTCCTCGTCTAAGCCGCGGCTCTTATTCGCCATCGCAGACGACGGAAACCCCAAAGGCCGTGGCGAGTGGTGCTTCTTCTCCTCGCCTCAGTTTGAGGATCCTTATGAGAAATCATCCTCCTCGGCTCTTGTATCAGCCGCCGAGTTTCACGTGAAGAAGTTCTCTCCAAAGGATATAAATATCCATCATTACAGTAACATCAAGTACTTTTCATGTGGTTACAACTCTGGCTTGATCTATTTCCATGGTTGTCGATACCAAGGTAAACCTTTGATCTGTAACCCAAACACTGGACGGTACGCGGTCTTACCTAAGCGGTATACTTACAGAAAAGCCTATAGCTTTTTTGGTTTTGATCCGATTGGGAAGCAGTACAAGGTATTGTACATGGCTTACGCAACTGGTCCTGGTGATCATGCCCTTCTTACATTTGGAGCGCCTGCAGATATGAGCTGGAGAAAGATCGAATGTTCCTTAACACATGAGATTAGAAGCGATGGGGTTTGCATCAACGGTGTTGTGTACTACTTAGGTAACACCAAAGATCCTTGGGATGATGATGCTCATGATGATTATGTGATTGTTTGCTTTGATTTGAGGTCTGAAAAGTTCAGCTTCATTCACGTTGAAAGGTTTTGTCGATTGATCAACTTTATGGGCAAGTTAGCTTTGATTTACTGGGAGGATGATTTCGACATTTATGAGGCTGTTAATTATGAGTTTAATTTCGACAAGTATTTGGATGATCATCTCGTCGCTGATGCCAATAAGGAGTTGCATGTGTGGGTTCTAGAGGATGTAGCGAAACAGGATTTGTCCAAACACAACTACACTTGGAGTACTGATAACATCTTCTTCCGTCGTCACGTTTCCATTGCTGGAGTGACCGCTTCTGGTGAGATTGTGTTTGCCATGCGCAAGTATACATCTGGCCAACCGTTTCATGTTTTCTACTTCAGTCCCGAGAGGAACACTCTCCAACGTGTTGAAGTCCAAGGTTTTGGTGAAGGGTTTAAGAATCCTTGTAGCGTTCGCACCTTCGTTAACCACGTTGAGGATCTTCATGTTAACGATTTAGAACTACTCAAGTGATTCCATGCTCCATTCGGGGATACAGAATAGTTAGATTCGAGAAGGGACAAGTGGAAGAAGATAGGGATGATTCATTGGATGATTGGAGTTTGGTGAAAGCAGTGAGCATGTCATTCTGTGCTCTTTATCTGGGCGTTTCTTTTAAGTACTATTGTAATAAATCAAGTCGGATCATGGCTTCCTGGCCATCTTGATTAGCTTCTTTGTGTTCATCTTTTAAGAATCCTTGTAGCGTTCGCACCTTTGTGAACCACGTTGAGGATCTTCATGTTAACGATTTAGAGCTATCCAAGCCATTCCATGCTCCACGTAGGGCTACAAAATATTCAGAATCACACAAAAAAAGGAAAAGGGCAAGAAGATAGCTACGGATGATCCATTGGATTTGGGTGAAAGCAATGTTATTTTGTGCTCTTATTTAGGCGTTTATGCTCTTTTCAGCCTTATAGTTAATCAATTATTTATGCGTTTATGCACTTTTGATATTTACCTTTTTATTTTAGACTAGTAAAACTAAGAGGAACAAACCAACCTCTTCTTTCTCCATTGTTGATGTGACTTATTATAAAGTGTTGAGAAGATTATTGTTTTTATTCATTCCTTTGCAAGGTATGAATTGAAAAGATTAGAGACAGAGAACACATGCTTCTGTCTTCGTTGTATGTGATCATAAGGGGATCAGAAGCATATATACAAGCAATTACTGTGTACTTCTCTGTTCTTGTTAGTTGCAAAGTGCTCTTAGAAACAGAACTCACAAATCTTCTCTCCTTCATTCTCCATCTTAAGAAAACCGAGTCGAAAGGCAACGTGTTTGGTCCGTCCGTAGAGAGGCCAAACTCTTCTTCAGATATCTCCAAGCAAAACAGAGTTGCTAAGGTTACTTATCGGAAAAGCAAAGCTTTCTTTATCTGCCGTGCAAACCAAGAAACAGCCCTTCTTTGTAGAGATTGAGCTTACTAGTAGAAGAATCTGATCTCTGAAATTAGATTATTTCTCCGTTGAGAGCTGCTATACGTTGCCATCTTTGCCATCTTGATTAGCATATTTTTAATTCGTTCATTGATCCCTATTTTGTGGGCAAATAGATCCGAAAGCCAAAGTGATTTGTAAGTTGTATTTTAGAAACTCTTTAAATGCAAGTTATGGTTGATGAAGAATCCGACAGGTTTTTTTGTAGAGTTATTCAAAAACAATATAAAGAGAGTAAATTGTGTATGTTTTTTATACTCATTCATATGCAATATTAGGTAACTTAATTAGCATATCTTTTTATATTCATTCGTTCATCCCTATTATGAGGGCAAATAGATCGGAAAGCAAAAATAGATTTGTAAGTTGTATTGTAGAACTCGATCTTTAAATGCAAGTTATGGTTGATGAAGAATCCAGTAGGTTTGTTAGATTATATATATAAGAGGAGCTGGAACATAATGAGCTTTGATAAATTAAAGCAACCAAAATTCTAGAGAAGTTATAATTGCAGAAAATTTCAGTGGTCAAGGTAGGCTTTTGGGGTCATTTAATATCAATTATGTTAGAACAGTCATTGCAACAGACTTGTAATAAGTGTCTGAAAAAAGTTATAGATTGAAAGTTTAAAGTTCATTCCTGTAGATTATAAAGGTTCTTGACCTTTTTCCATGAGAAAAAGTATGTTTTGATAGATGTTGTAGAGACTGTCATAGAGTTTATTCATCAACTTAATATTTTGTTCAATATTCGTAGTGTTACTTTGTTAGTTTTCTATGTCTCCATTCATTCTCGATCATCAATTTGATGAGATAGCAAAACCAAATCGAGAGGCAAGGTAACTTCTCGGAAAACAGAATTGCTCAGGTAACTTCTCGGAAAAGCAACGCATTCTTTATCTCTATAGCAATTATCCTGCAAGTAGTAGTATATCATCTTTGGAATGTAACTGGAGAATTTGTATAGCATCTTTTGGACTTCAGTGGTTTTTACATTGGTATTTGGATGAATGCTACTGGAATATCGAAGTCCCAGCAGGTTGTTATTGGAGTATCTGGAGTTGCTCCTATTTGTATCAGAATCTTTATGTCATTTTATAGTACCTTCTCATCTAAAACAAAACAGATCAAGGCACAAACCTGTGTGAGAGAATCTTCTGCAACTCTTTCTATAAGAGAATCTTTTCTATTGATGATATGAAAAGAAGAATGCAAGGCAATTTTGCAAATGATATGGACAGAAATATTCTCAAAACTTTGTCATATTTATGCGAGAAGATAGACTTCACATGTTCAAAATTACGCCTTATATATAGATTGCAGCGAAAACAATCACACAAATTAAACAAAAAACTGTACTCCGACACAATTATACTCTTCATACTTCTCTTCTTTGGTATGTTTGTCTCTGTCTTAAATAATCACCAGATACACATACTTGTTAAGCTTTGACAGTTGCTTTCACGGCTCTGATTAATGCTCTCAGCGAATCCACCATTCTTTGTTATCAGAGAAACTTGCAGGGAGGAAGGGAGTGCTCTATGCTTTTGCCTTCTGTTGGTCTCTGCTGCTTCTTTCTCCTTGAATCTTCTTCTTCATCACTCCATGACGTTTTGTTATTTTCCAAAACAGAGTTGGTTTCACCATTGTAGTCGCTTCTTGACCACAAACTGAACATGTTCAAGCAGTCAAGTTCATCTCGCATGAATGTGTAGCCAAGCTGTTCCAGTTATTTATAATAGTTCAGATGATTGTCAAAGAAAACGGTTGCTACCATCTGACAAAGACACACAGAAACAACATAATATTAGAACCTGAAAAGCAAATTAACTTGGTGCACACGAAATATCAAAAATTGAGATCTTGTTTACTTACTTGATTTAGAGCTAAGCGAGCAGCTATCCTCTGCCTTGCAATGTGTTCTCTTCGATGATCGATGTGCCTCTTCTCATGAATTTTATGTTGTGCCTTTGCGATCAAGTCTTTCAAATCAATCCTCCCATCAGGCTCCGCTGTAATTGATTTCTCCGATTTAGTAACCTTTGTTGTAATTACTCTCGCATCCACCGGTTTAGCAACCTTTGTTGTAATTACTTTCGCATCCACCGGTTTAGTGACTTTTGGGAACGTCTCTTGCTTTGACTCTGGACTATGTTTTGTGAAAACTCGGTGTCAACTTCCTAATAGATTTCGCCTGAAGAAGATTTCAGAAAAGTAAAAAAAACGTAAGCAAATTAACAAATAAAAATCAATCTAATTCACATTAAAAAAAGTAAACACTTTTATCCTAACAATTGTTGAAACTAGGGTTTGACAAGACGAGTGAGTGAGTTACCTTAGTAGTAGTTGAGTCCACTTCGACGACGGTCTTCTTCTGTCTCTTCACCGACGATGGAGTTTCTTCTTCAGAACGATGTTGGCGTTTCTTCGGAGGAGCGTCGCACGTTTCCGTGCCATGTCTTCCGGCTCTACCCAGAACCCGTGTGTCGTGTGGCTTAGACCATCATTAGTGGAGTAACCCACTATAGTTACTCTCACATTAATTAATTATATAAATAATCATAAATTAAGTAAAGCAACCCTAAAAGAACTTAAGCAAAATCAACCTATTATTAGAGAACCCCAAAAAAGTTACTCAAGGCATATTTTACCTTATTAGTGTTTTACACTTGTTTAATTGGTTAAAATTTGGACCTATACACACTGATTCCTTTGAGTGTAGTTGTTGTTTGGTCAAGCCAAAGTGTAGCTTGATTCTGCCACATTGGCCGGTGATGTTGAGTGAATGTAGACAAACTCTAGGGATTTCCCGGATGGCAATGAGTGCATCCAAGAGGGTAGACCGAACGAATTGCATGATCTCGAGAGCCCCCAGATTGGTCCATATAGATTCTTGATCGAAAGGTTGAGACTTTTCAGAGGTCTAGAAGATTTGTTAATCACAGTTGTTGAGTATCTGTAGTAAGTCCTTCCCTTTGAGACACATGAACCAGTTACCTTCTGAACTATAGCCACTGGACCAGAAGCTGTACAACAAGTAAACAACAGAGTCAAGCCTCTGTTTAAATAGTAACTGGTCTTCGGACCACAGGAGCAGGAACCGCTGCAGGGACACAACCAAAAATCAATTAAGCAAGCTACTTTTGAGGTCCAAACTTCATCTCAAGGACATTGCAATTTCAGACACAAACCTGGAAGAAACTGGTTATAACCGGAATGACCACTGTTGAGACGACGACAAAGAAAATAAAAGACTAGTAGTGTGTAACATTCTTGTCTCCCTTGCTTACTTTTCTCGTAGAGGACGACGACAAAGTAAATAAAAGACCAGCAGTTTTTATCAAAGAGAAATATAATTTCATAAACTTTGCAGATCAAAGTGAAAACAACAATGCTGGCTAAATACCTCATTAGCAAGCCTTTCACCCATTTTATCAACACCATCAAATGTCAACGTTGCACTATTACTCTCGCTACCTGCTTCATCAGTTTCATCAAAATCAAAACAACATTCTTTGGAGTTTGAAGTGAAACAAACCAGAGCAAAAGCAAATGACAGCAACCAAACTGTTTTAACCCGACATTTACATCAAAAGAGCAACCAAATATCTAATTAGGGCTGTTGTTTTAAGTTGTCCTTATCAACTGTTGGTTGCTCAGCAACCTCTTGATTCCCAAATCAAAAGCTACTTCACAACATACACATTCACATAAATCATTGACACCCAACCCAAGTACTTTTTTTAATGTAATTATGAGAGGCGACGACATTGAATCTAATTAAGTCTATACGCCCCTGTTTTGATGTTAGACTTAATTATGAGAGGCGACGACATACAAATAGAATCGGAGAGAAAGATACCCAACATACCTTCGTTTTCTAGAGATGAAGCCGCCAGAGGCTAAGACGGAGGAGGTTTAACGGGGGGAACATGATGGTTATATTGATCGAGCATCCAAATCGAGTAGATTATGATCGATACACCGATGAAAGCTTGGAGAAAATTCAGGATCTTGAGAACAGAAGCGAATAAGACATGACAACAATTGTGATTGGAAGCCGATCCGTAAACAAATCGGTGTCAATCACCAAAACCCTCGAGTTTAATCGATTTTTCCGGATTTGAAGTGAATCTATCGCCGATTCACCGTTAACCTCAAGAGAGAAATGAGAAAGGGTCGCGAAAGAGAGAGAAGAAAATGAAAAAAAAAAAAAATTTATATTTATCCGACAACCAACCAAAATTTGACACGTACCGTTCCTTATGGGTTGCTTCCGCTCCTTCCTGGAGAAGCGATTCTCGCATTTTAGACAATATTATTAGATTTTTTAATTTTTTTTCGGACATAAATAAGAAAGCAACCAACTGAGTAACTCTCAGTAATCATGCTCTTAGGGTTTATAGCAGGTAGCGACGAGACATCGAGTAACTTGAACCTCACACCTCTGCTTTGGACTCTCTGTTGTTTTGGAAATAAATGCAAAGGGCATGTTGTAGCAATCTCCATAGCTGATGATGACACGAACGAAATTTTACCCAAAACAAAAAAAAAGATTGATACGAAAGATGGAAACTTTCTGAAAAGAAAACCCTAAGCTAAAGAGATTATATATAAGCAATTACGGAGACTTTGGGACCAAGTTGTTTGCACAAAAAAAAAGAAAGGGGCCTAGTTATTTCTATCCAAGCCCGGCCCATAGTAAATTTAAGTGAAGAGCATCATATGTTTTAACAAAATTTTAATTAAATTTAAAAATTCTAATTATAATAAGGATGCTATTAAATTTTGTATTAGTAAAATTCTGATTTAGAATATATAGCTTCTTTTTTTTTTTTGGACAAACGAATATATATCTTCTAAACAACAACAATAAATCTATTATACATATCTTCTAAACAAACGAATATATATCTTACTCTCTCTCTTGTTCTTTCTTCAACTAGATCCGGATCTAGCTATTTTGTGAGTTAATGCAATATACGTCTTCAAGACTTAAACACAGTGTTGATTCCAAGACATTAATTGATCTCATGAAGAGTTTCTAATTCAATCCCAAATCAGCGAAGCGTCTGTGTATTACTGATAAGTACGTTCATCATGTAATCGCGGTTGCTGGAGATTTTGGATAGCATTTCTTGGACTTCAATGGTTTTCACATTGGTATTTGGATGAATGCTAGTGGAATATCAAAGTCTCAACAGGTTTTTGTTATTGGAGTATCTGGAGTTGCTCCTATTTCTATCAGAATCTTTATAGTAACTTCCATCAAAAACAAAACAGATCACACAAACCTCTACGAGAATCTTTTCTATTTATGGTAATGAAAAGAAGAAGGCAAGGCAACTTTGCAATTAATATAGACAGAAATATTCTCAATCTTTGTCATATTTATGCGAAAAGATAGACTTCAGACATGTTCAGTTACGCCTTATATATAGACTGCAGCGAGCACAATAACACAAATTAAACAAAACACTGTACTCCGATTCAACTACTATACTCTTCATGCTTCTTCTTCTTCAGTTTGTTTGTCTCTTTCTTAATTATCAATAAATTCACATACTTGTTGAGCTTCTTGGACACTTGCTTTGACGGCTCTGATTAATGCTCTCAGCGGATCCACCATTCTTTGTTATCTGAGAAACTTGCAGGGAGTGCTCCATGCTGTTCCCTTCTGTTGATCGCTGCTGCTTCTTTCTCCTTGAATCTTCTTCATCACTCTATGGCGTTTTGAAATTTTCCAAGACAGAGTTGGTTTCACCATTGTAGTCGCTTCTTGACCACAAACTGAACATGTTCAAGCAATCAAGTATATCTCGCATGAATGTGTAGCCAAGCTGTTCCAGTTCTTTATAATAGTTCAGATGATCGTCAACGGTTGCTACCATCTGACAAAGAACACATAAACATCATAATATTAGAAACTGAAAACAAATTAACTTGGTGCACAAGAAATATCAAAAACTATGTAATGAATTGAGATCTTGTTTCTTACTTGATTTAGAGCTAAGCAAGCAGCTATCTCTCTGCCTTGCAATGTGTTCTCTTCTCATGGATTTTATGTTGTGCATTTGCGATCAAGTTTTTCAAATCAATCCTCCCATCGGGCTTTGCCGTAATTGATTTCTCCGGTTTAGTAACCTTTGTTGTAATTGCTCTCGCATTTTATGTTGTGCCTTTCGCCGTAATTTGTGTGTTCGTCTCTTGCTTTGAGTCGGACTCTGTTTTGTTAAGGCTTAAGACTCGGTGTCAAGTTCCTAATAGATTTCGCCTGAAGAAGATTTCAGAAAAGTAAAAGACGTAAGCAAATTAACAAATTAATCAATCAAGCTTTTACCCTAAATTTAACAAAAATAAAACAATGATTGAAACTAGGGTTTGACAAATGACAAGACTAATGTCTAATGACATACCTTAGTAGTTAAGTCCACTTCGACGGGCTTCTTCTGTCTTTTCACCACTGGAGTTTCTTCGTCGGAACGTTGGCGGCGTTTATTCGGAGCTAACACAATGTCGCACTTTTCCTTGCCATGTCTCCCGACTCGACTCAGAACTCGTGGGTCGTATAAATCTGGCTTAGGGTCAGTGCCGTGCTAAGACTAACTTAGGCTCAGAACGTGTAAAAAATGTGGTTTTGTTATTAAAAACTTAAAAATATTATTTACAATAATCACCATGGAAAAAAAATCAAATCTAAGCCACAACTTTTCTAATCTTTTTTTCCTAAAAAAAATATAAGCCACAATTCCAAACACACATTTTCTTTATTTTTAATTATCACTTTTATTAATTGTCTTCCATTACCACATTATTTACATTAATTTGCCATAAAAATGATTTAATTCCCAACAATTTTTACTAAATTATGCAAATTCCAAAATCAATTTAATATCAATAACATCTTCAGTAAGATTAATATATATGTCAAAATTATATATATATCAATAGTTTAATTGGTTATTGTTATCACACATATTTTTTATTATCCAAATCATTACATTTGTAATTCAATATTTTATATTTAAATTTTGATTTTGACAAGGCTAAAAAAACACTTGGGCTTTTTAGTTGATCAAATATTGATGGCTTTTTTAAAAGAACACAATAGATTTTCACTTAAATAATTTTAAAATATTATCCTTAAGATAATCAATTATAAAAATAACAAAAAATAAATAACAATTTAAGTGGGGGTCTACTACCTAGTTACTTTTACAACAATAACTATAAAACATATTTATTTTATGGACATTTTTGAAAATGCCTCTTTTTCTATGTCACTTTTCAAAAATACTATTTTATGTTGTCCATTTTAAAAATACCTCTTTTTATGTATTAAACGATTAAATTCTAAGTCATAAATTTTAAATACTAAACTCCACTCTCTCAAAACTATACCCTAAATGTAAAATAGATAACCCAGTCCCAAAAAAAAAAATTATAAGTTAATTTAACATATTGTAATTGTGTTAAAGAAGACAAAAATGAAAATGTTCAAAAAATGTTATTTTTAAAAAAAAGGTATATCAAAAATGGCATTTCTAACAAATTCTCTTTATTTTATCTCCAAAAAAATTCTTATACGTAAAACATTTTTATTTTGTTATAATATCATGGACTTCTCAACAAAATACCCATTTTACATACACATTTATGTTATCAACTTAAATACATAAGCCTAAATAGAAAAAAAAAAATGTGGCCTAATAAATTTAAAAATTTTGGTGGGTTAGGGCAAATGCCCATTCCTCTTTACCTTAAGCACTGCACTGCTTAGGGTTTGTAGGTATTAGGTGACAATGACACGTTGTATGAGAAATCGATAAAACTGTACCATCTGTGCTTTTGAATCTCTGATCTTTTGGAAACAAATGCAAAGCGCTAGATGTCGTAGCAAACTCCATAGCACTCATTAATTCACAAACTAAAAAATACGAAATTGCCAAAAGGCGTAAGCTATTGAAGAGATGGAAAGTTTCCAACAAAAATCCTAATAAGAGATTATATAAGCAATCGGGACCGAGTTATGTCTATGCAGGCCAAACCCATAGTAGAGCATCATATTTTGTATATATATATATATATATATATATGATGTTTTACTACAACTTTTCAGCGTTTTCTTTTTGTATCTATCTACTTTTTTGTAATATTATTTTTTGTTAAATCTTTATTCAACAATGCTAGTGGGTTTTAATTTAACAAAATTTAAATAAGGATGCTAATTAATTTTGTATTAGTAAAATTCAGATTTAGAATATAATCTTCTAAACAACAACAAGAAATCTATTACATATTTCATTTAACAATGTTGTTATCTTTTAAGCTTATCTAATATCTTTTCTTTTGGGAAATACAATTGTTTATTATTGTAAATTCTGTTTATCTTAATAAAGTTGACGGTAAAAAAAAAAATGATACATCTAAAACAACGAAAAAGATAAAAGTTAACAATATCCTATATATGATATAGTACTACGTATATTGTAGACCACATCCGTGTAAGACATACTTGCCAAACATTGTCATTTGACTATTCAGCTAATGGCACATTTGGTGGACACTTTGAATTTGTGTTGCTACCGATGATTGAACGTGAGTTTTAATGAATGATTTTGCAGAAAAAAAAAATATAAAGAAGTTAGATAAATTTCAACAATAAAAGGTTTTTAATGTTTTAATATATTTATTTACAAAAAAAAAATGGAATTGGAAACGGGTTTTGACATTATAATTTAATTTCTTCTGTTTGGGTATAAGTAACAATTGAAAATGTTGGACCGTCCATATCTCTATAACCAACTTTTACAATCGTACTCCTTTATGTTTGGATAAAAATTCTTTCTGAGTTTTCTACTTAATCAGTGTTGCACACAAGCGGTTTAGCTGTTTGATATATAATTTCATAATAACATAGTTAATTTATGTATCATAGTATTTCTTGATTTCAAATTTTACTATACGATAGATATTAATGACCCATATAGTACTTTTTATTTGATAAATATTTTCATAGCAACATGACTAATTTATTTTCAATACTTCCTTAAATAATGAAGTCATTAAAGTGGAAGAATTACCATTGTTTTTATTTTCAATACTCTTTGTAAAATTACTCTCTATTTGCTACTTTATATGTATCTCTCCTAACGCAAGATTCGGAAATGATCCAAGAGCTTTTCTTGTTGTTAGTTTTTTACTTCTTACTGATGTGTGCTCTTGATTTTGCTTTGTGATTTGGGTTTGGCTAATGTTTGATTTGTTTGTAAGGAGGTGTAAATCGAGTGTTTTTGCTGACTTGGTTTAGATCTGCAATCATTTGGTTTTACATTTTCTATATTTAGTATCATATGATCGGTCATCTGCTCAAGCTCAGAAATTGGACTTAACCAGTCAAACTAACTTTAAAGAAATTAGCTCAAGTATGAGAGTAGTCATTTGTTTATAGTGTCTACAATGGTTTGATATCAATTGTGTAGGAATCCAATATCATTTGAGATCTTCCTTTGTTCTCTTATTGCCAGGGAATACTTCTACATTTTTTTTGTTAATACTTCGAGCTGGTGCACAGTCTTTTAATATGACAATATTAAAACCCAAACCTTTCGATAGTCTTACCGGTCACTAATGTCATTGTACTCTCTTCATGCAATTGGTTTTTGCAGGTGCATGTTACTAGGGGTTGTGCCGTGGGTTTAGGAACATGGCAATGGGGAAATATTCTCGTGTATACGGGAAGAAGTCATCGGGATATGGCTTAACCATTACCATTGTTTTGATTGTTTCTCTTTGTTTAGTTGGTGCGTGGATGTTCATGTCTTCATGGTCTGCCGACTGCCCCAACTGAGTCTATTGACTTCTCTTCAAGCGAGACTTCCAAAGATGTAGAAACTACTACTAAGAGTGATTTTAAAAGTGACGAAGTTGATCGAGGTTCTAAGTCTTCAGGACTTGAACACTCGGTTGATTCCAAGACATTAATTGATCTCATGAAGAGTTTCTAATTCAAACCCAATCCAGCGAAGCGTCTGTGTATTACTGATAAGCACGTTCATCATGTAAGCGCGGTTGCTGGAGATTTTGGATAGCATTTCTTGGACTTCAATGGTTTTCACATTGGTATTTGGATGAATGCTAGTGGAATATCAAAGTCTCAACAGGTTTTTGTTATTGGAGTATCTGGAGTTGCTCCTATTTCTATCAGAATCTTTATAGTAACTTCCATCAAAAACAAAACAGATCACACAAACCTCTACGAGAATCTTTTCTATTTATGGTATGAAATGAAGAAGGCAAGGCATCTTTGCAATTAATATAGACAGAAATATTCTCAAAACTTTGTCATATTTATGCGAAAAGATAGACTTCAGACATGTTCAATTACGCCGTATATATAGACTGCAGCGAGCACAATAACACAAGTCACATGTAAGCACACAAATTAAACAAAACACTGCACTCCGACTCAACTACTATACTCTCCATGCTTTTTCTTCTTCAGTTTGTTTGCCTCTTTCTTAATTATCACTAGATTCACATACTTGTTGAGCTTGGACACTTGCTTTGACGGCTCTGATTAATGCTCTCAGCGGATCCACCATTCTTTGTTATCTGAGAAACTTGCAGGGAGTGCTCCATGCTGTTCCCTTCTGTTGATCGCTGCTGCTTCTTTCTCCTTGAATCTTCTTCATCACTCTATGGCGTTTTGAAATTTTCCAAGACAGAGTTGGTTTCACCATTGTAGTCGCTTCTTGACCACAAACTGAACATGTTCAAGCAATCAAGTATATCTCGCATGAATGTGTAGCCAAGCTGTTCCAGTTCTTTATAATAGTTCAGATAATCGTTAAAGTAAACGGTTGCTACCATCTGACAAAGAACACAGAAACAACATAATATCAGAACCTGAAAACAAATTAACTTGGTGCACACGAAATATCAAAAATTGAGATCTTGTTTACTTACTTGATTTAGAGCTAAGCGAGCAGCTATCCTCTGCCTTGCAATGTGTTCTCTTCGATGATCGATGTGCCTCTTCTCATGAATTTTATGTTGTGCCTTTGCGATCAAGTTTTTCAAATCAACCCTCCCATCAGGCTTCGCCGTAATCGAGTTCTCCGGTTTAGCAACATGTGGTGTAATTGCTCTTGCATCCACTGGTTTAGCAACTTTTGGTGTAATTGCTCTTGCATCCACTGGTTTAGCAACTTTTGGTGTAATTGCTCTCGCATCTATCGGTTTAGCAACCTTTGTTGTAATTACTCTCGCATCGACCGGTTTAGTGACTTTTGTGAGCGTCTCTGACTTTGACTCAGACTCTCTTTTGTGAATACTCGGTGTCAACTTCCTAATAAATTTCGCCTGAAGAAAAAATAAAAAACGTAAGCAAATTAATTAACACAAACAAAATCAATCTAATTAACAAAAACAAAACACATCAGTCAAGCTTTTACCCTAAATTTAGAAAACAAAAAATAAAACAACAGTCGAAACTAGGGTTTGACTAGACGACCTTAGTAGATGAGTCCACTTCGACGGTCTTCTTTTGTCTCTTTACCGATGGAGTTCCTTCGCCGGAACGTTGTTGGCGTTTCTTCGGAGAGGCCACAACGTCGCACTTTTCCTTGCCATATCTCCCGGATCGACTCAGAATTCGTGGGTCATCTGGCTTAGGGTTTATTATAGGTAGCGACGAGAAATCGAGTAAATTGAATCTGACACCTTTGCTTTTAATAAATCTCTCTTCTTTTGGAAATAAATTGAAAGCACTCGAGGTCGTTGCAATCTCCATAGCTCGCTAACGCACAGACAGTAAAGGGAAAAAAATAAACGAAAGCGATGGAATCTGAAGATGATGGAGACGAAAGAGATAGGAAATAATCTGACACAAAATCTAAAAAGAGAGAGTAGAGAGAGAAGCAAATTTGTTGAGTCTTTGGGACCAAGTTACCTCTATAACCAGGTTTTATAGTCTTTCTCACTCCTACCTCTGCTGCTTCTTTCTCTAATATGAGAAAAAGTGGGCCTAATGGGCCTTGTCCGAGTTTTTTCACAAGCTTTAGCTGTTTGCCATCAAGTAAACGATGTCGTTTTATGTGCGAACTACAAAAAAAAAAGTCTTTCATCTGTCCTCGAGTCTTCTTCATATGTCGGTGACCGACGACGCGGGGTTAAGTGAATAAATAAACAAACGTTGTTGCAAAGTTAATTAATTTTTGGTGTGAAATCAGAAATCAGATCCCACTTTCTGGTAATTTAACACCGTAACTGTGGAGAGTAGAGAGCAAGTAGTAGTAGTAAGATTTGCTCACTCACCACTTGCTCTTGAGTTATATATATATATATACACATAAACTTGTGGGATCATCATTGTATCTTATTCTCGTTCTTTCTTCTACTAGATCCGGATCTGGAACTTTCTTTACTCTGTCTCTCTCTCTGTTCACAAAGTTTCAATCTTTGGGAGATCTGAGCCAACCCTTTTCTCCTCTGGTTAGTTTCTCTCTCTCTCTCTGTTTCTCTTGAGATGTTCTTGCTTCTGCGTATCTCTCTGCAAATGCAAGATTCCCTAAGTGATCCGAAAGCTTATCTCTTTTTTAGTTTTATACGTCTAACTGATGTGTATGCTCTTGATTTTGCTTTTATATATTGTGATTTGGATTTTGACATGTTTGATTTGGGTTTTACTTTGTTATGGATTTTGCTGACTTGGTTCAGTTACTATTTTTAGATCTGCAATTGTTTACATGTCCTAAAGGGTTTTTACATATGCTTCAGCTTAGAAATTGGACTTAACCCGTCAAACTAATCTCAAAGAAACAAGCTCAAGTATGAGACTAGTCTTAGTCAATAGTGTGTTCGATGGTTTGATATCCATTGTGTACGAATCCAATATCATTTGAGATCTTCCTTTGTTCTCTTATTACTAGTCTTAGTCATTAATGTTATTTATTTTGGTACTAGTCCGAGCTGCTAAACAGTTAAAAACCAAACCTTTAGATAGTCTTTCTGATCACTAATCTCATTGTACTCTCTTCTTGATTGGTTGTGTTGCAGGTGCATGTGACTAGGGGTCGTGCCGTGGGTTTAGGAACATGGCAATGGGGAAATATTCTCGTGTAGACGGGAAGAAGTCATCGGGATATGGCTTAACCATTACCATTGTTTTGATTGTTACTCTTTGTTTGGTTGGTGCTTGGATGTTCATGTCTTCATGGTCTGCCCCAACTGAGTCTATTGACTTCTCTTCAAGCGAGACTTCCAAAGATGTAGAAACTACTACTAAGAGTGATTTCAAAGGTGACGAAGTTGATCGAGGTTCCAAGACTTTTCCTGATGAAAAGAACGAGGAACCTGAGGTTGTGACGGAGAGCAATGAAGAGAAGCCTGATCCTGAGACCTCTGGAGAGAAAACGGAGTCAGTTGAGGAAAAAAAGGAGTTTGATGACAAAAATGGTGATGGGGATAGAAAAGATGGAGAGGGTGAGAAAGATACGGAATCAGAAAGTGATGAAGCCAAGCAAAAAGAGAAGACACAACTAGAAGAGAGCTCAGAAGAAAACAAATCTGGGGAGAGTAATAATGGAACCGAAAAGAATGCTGGTGAATCTGAAGAAAACACCGAGAAGAAGTCAGAAGGTGAAACTGAAGAGAACACTGAGAAGAGTAAAGATGTTTTCCCAGCTGGTGACCAGGCTGAAATCACAAAGGAGTCAAGCACTGGAAGTGGGGCTTGGTCAACCAGTTGGTTGAATCGCAGAACGAGAAGAAAGCACAAGTGTCTTCAATTAAATGGAAAGTCTGCAACGTGACAGCTGGACCAGACTACATCCCTTGCCTCGACAATTGGCAAGCTATCAGAAAGCTTCATTCGACTAAGCATTATGAACATCGTGAGAGGCATTGTCCCGAGGAATCTCCACGCTGCCTTGTGGCTCTTCCCGAAGGGTATAAGCGATCCATCAAGTGGCCTAAGAGCAGAGAAAAGGTAAGAAAATTTCAATATACATAATTACATATTAGAAAGACAAAAACCTGTTTGTGCTCCTTTATGTTTTTTTTTGTGAATGATATCTATTAATTACTCTGTTTTGTGTTGTCACAGATCTGGTACACCAATATCCCTCACACCAAGCTCGCAGAAGTCAAGGGACATCAAAACTGGGTGAAGATGAGTGGTGAATACTTAACATTCCCTGGTGGAGGTACTCAGTTCAAGAACGGTGCGCTTCACTACATTGATTTCCTCCAAGAGGTACAACTTACTATTGATTGATCTTTCATTTAATGTGTACACAACTTTCACATTCAACTATTGACGTTATTGTAATATGTTTTTGCAGTCATATCCTGATATTGCGTGGGGAAATAGGACCCGTGTTATATTAGATGTTGGGTGTGGGGTTGCTAGCTTCGGGGGATATCTTTTTTGACAGAGATGTACTTGCTTTATCATTTGCACCCAAAGACGAACACGAGGCACAGGTGCAATTTGCTCTGGAACGTGGCATTCCTGCAATGTCAAATGTTATGGGAACCACGAGATTACCTTTTCCAGGGTCTGTTTTCGACCTTATCCATTGTGCTCGTTGTAGAGTCCCTTGGCATATTGAAGGTGAGAAGTTTCCCATATTATAGTGAAATTCAGCCTTTTTCTTTTGTTTCATTGAATAACTTGTTGTCGTCTGAACTGAAGGTGGTAAACTACTTTTGGAACTGAATCGTGCGTTGAGGCCGGGAGGATTCTTTGTCTGGTCGGCGACTCCAGTCTACAGGAAGACCGAGGAAGATGTTGGCATATGGAAAGGTTGATGGAAATTTGTTATCTCTTTTGTTTGCCATGAATAGGGCTTTGGCAATTTTTGTTAACTTGTGGGATGCTATTCTATGTTTTGTAGCTATGTCGAAGCTAACAAAGGCAATGTGCTGGAAACTGATGACAATTAAGAAAGATGAACTGAATGAAGTTGGTGCTGCCATTTACCAGAAGCCAATGTCGAATAAATGCTACAATGAAAGATCTCAAAATGAGCCACCTCTCTGCAAAGACTCCGATGATCAAAATGCCGCCTGGTAGTTTATCTGTTTCCCTTCTTATATCATTGATTATGCAATGCATTTCTTGATGCTAACATACTTGTTTGACGCAGGAATGTTCCACTTGAGGCATGTATGCACAAGGTAACAGAAGATTCATCAAAACGCGGAGCAGTTTGGCCTGAAAGTTGGCCTGAAAGAGTGGAGACTGTTCCTCAGTGGTTAGATTCTCAGAAAGGTGTATATGGAAAACCTGCACAAGAGGATTTCACAGCAGACCATGAACGCTGGAAGACTATTGTTTCAAAGTCATACCTCAACGGTATGGGAATTGATTGGTCTTACGTGAGAAATGTAATGGACATGAGAGCTGTCTATGGAGGGTAAGCAAAAGCTTATACAATCTTTCATCAAAACAAAATTGACTCTATTGATCAATAATTTCTAATGAAAACTCTCTCTCTTGTTGGTTTCAGTTTTGCTGCTGCATTGAAGGATCTGAAACTGTGGGTGATGAATGTAGTTCCTATCGACTCACCTGATACACTTCCAATTATATACGAACGTGGTTTGTTTGGAATCTATCATGACTGGTGTGAATCATTCAGCACTTACCCTCGGACTTACGACCTTCTCCACGCTGATCATCTTTTCTCTTCACTGAAAAAGAGGTATACATACATTTATTCATTCCCTTTGTCTATCCGATATATAATTTGTGATTGCAAATTCTGATGCTATGTTATAAACAAAATCACTTTAGGTGCAACTTGGTTGGGGTAATGGCTGAAGTAGACCGGATTCTTAGACCAGAAGGAACTTTTATAGTAAGGGATGACATGGAAACGATAGGAGAAATTGAGAAGATGGTGAAATCGATGAAATGGAATGTAAGAATGACACATTCCAAAGATGGAGAAGGATTGCTCTCTGTTCAGAAGTCATGGTGGCGTCCTACCGAGGCCGAGACAATCCAGGCGGCAATAGCTTGAGAGATCAAGGATACGAAGAAGAGTGTGAGGTTAATATAGTTTCATGAGAAAGTTGTTTCTCTTACGATCCAAGTGATTGTTTCTATTAGTCCAATATTTGTATTCCGTTTTTGCATTGAAGAAAGTTGTATACATTATACAAGACAATTGTCTCAAAAGTGTAATCTTATAATCAGCTTTTGCATTGGTCCTTAGCACCCATAAAAATCCTAGTTCTAATTCTTGTGGCAAGCATTTTCCTCTGTAAGAGATGTGTAAGATGCAACCTTTCTCTGTGTAGAGTTTCAGTGGCGTAAACATCTTCGAATGCTTTTGACACAGTTACCAAATTTTAACATGCATAATCCAAAGGCTTCACATCCCAAACAAGCTAGAATCCACCTCCACAATCCAATGAAACAAAAGACATGGATTACACTTCTTGCCATTGATTTGTTGAACTTGCTGTTTAGATGTTCATTTGTATGTTAAAATAGAACCAATGATCCTAGATAAAGACTTTATACATCCAAACCAGGATTTTGTTTTTACAGCCTTAGCCTCCATACATTATGCATCACTTATTGTGGATCCTCAAAGCTCCTTTAGCACACTTGCTTTGATCATTTTGGGATGGCTTTTACTTCGACATGTATGCCATGACTCAGTGCTTCTAACCCAAAATGAGGCAAGGGAAAAAGACAATAGGTGATAAGAGATAATGAAAGGCAAGGGAAAGGAGACAATTGTGTTGAAGCGTGGCATGGAGAAGAGACACTAATGTGTCGGATCTTTTGGAACACTACAGAGTAAGGTCTTTCAAAGAGAACACAAAAGCATCACCCGAACGAGAATGTGTATATCGTCTTATTCAAACTTCATTGTCACGTTTATATCTCAGGTCAAAACAAAAAGTAGAAGTAAACTCTTGTCATTTATCTTTTAATATCAGCAGAAAAGTAATCATACAAGTTATTGATACAAACAAGAGCAAACTCCAAATAGTCTAATAAACACTTGTTGCGACTTCGATATTCCAGTAGTAAATACCTTCAATGCTCTTCAATTTCTCTGACATGAACTTGTCAATAAAACACGGATCAATATGCTAGTTGGCATCTCCACAAGGTATCATATAAAACGACAGAGAGATGGTTCCAAAGATTATCCCCACGGAAGCAACTTCAACTCCAAGAGAACCAAGTCAGGTAGCTTATGGAATAAAGAAGCTAACAGTGTCGCAAAGCTTGATTTCACTTTCTGCCTAAGAAAAAACGAAATCTCCAAACACATTTTCTTCAACTTTGGACATCAGATACCATAGGCAAATATCATCACACAAACAACACAAAAGGATTAAAACTGCAATCTCAGCCGAAAGATGGTGATCTAGTGATTTTGATAATCATTGAATAATCATTCAAATTAGGACATAATTTCATCACTAATTGCATATAACAAAAGAACTCAAAATGAAAACAAAAGAAAGAAGAAGAGGTCAGATGGTAGTGCATGTCATATTATCAACACTGTATTTCTGATTTGCAGACGTATGGAAATTGTATCCTCATTCCTCCTTATGAATGA